>NC_088220.1:43584841-43742341 GCF_036934945.1 Oncorhynchus masou masou | reverse complement strand
CAATCAGAGAAATCCACATTACACACTGTGATAGATGCCAGCTATGGCTCAAAGGCACACTGTACCCTTTTGCTAGAAAAAATATACCATATCTCTATACCATTTTTTCCATTGAGTGTTTGTTTGATGTGAAGTCATGGCATACAACCCAAATCACCCTCAATTCCACAGTTTTATCAAAATGGCCACCAACAGGGTTCACTTCCTGTTTTTTTGGTCCACTCTTTTCACTATCATTGGAATTGGCTAGTCATGGGTTTCTGTACAAGCAAGACAAGACCTCGTCATTGTCCTGGCCACAAATCAGGTCAATATGAACACAATGTGAACACACAGCTATATTTCTCTCTTTCTTTACCATTGCCACATGGGTAAGGTTGATTTACTATTCTAGCATAGCTCTAACCAATTCATAGAGGCTAACTACCTTGAGCGCCTATTGACTATAGTGTCTTCTGGCCCGAGGAGGTTTTGATAAGAGTCCTGAGGCTCATTCTAAACGTTAAAACGCATCGCTTTTAGTACGGTTTTAGAAATATAAGGAACATATCTTTCATATCGGAGATAAATCATTTTCAAAAAACAAAAGGTGACATTACGCCACATCTTTACAGGGTCACCATGTTACAATGCTTGTTTACGGAAACCAGAAGGAAGACAAAGAGGCGTTGCCGAACACCTGTGTATAAACGGAAGACAGAACCACACGTGTTGTCACTGAAAATACTGGCTGCTCAAACTGTGTTAAAACCTGTGCACAGTAAGTGTATATTTAGTATTTGTGAAATTATTTTGAGGTGATATGAAAGTAGAGGGCTTTACATTTCTAAAACTGTACCGGAATTGAGAATCAATTCACGTTTAGATGGAGTATTTAGAGTACCTCTAAACAGAACATGTAAACTCCTTGGATTATAAAGGGTAACATTAGGCTCCTTTAGTCTATTTTTGGGCTAGCATCGCCCTGACAAACTAATCTCCTATGCCAACCTCATCCGCTATCTATCTCATCTCCCTCTGTTTAGCAAAGCCATTGTGTGGACTCAGCACTCTTGAGATAGGGGGCAGGCCATGCAGCAGGCTGTTAACCAGCCTGCCAGCTTAGTGGAGTCTGCCACTAGCACAGTCAGTGTAGTCAGCTCAGCTATCCCCATTGAGAACGTGTCTGTGCTTCGATCTAGGTTGGGCAAAACTAAACATGGCGGTGTTCGCCTTAGCAATCTCACTGGAATAAAGACCTCCTCCATTCCTGTCATTATTGAAAGAGATTGTGATATCTCACATCTCAAAATAGGGCTACTTAATGTTAGATCCTTCACTTCCAAGGCAGTTATAGTCAATGAACTAATCGCTGATCATAATCTTGATGTGATTATGACTGAAACATGACTTAAGCCTGATGAATTTACTGTGTTAAATGAGGCCTCTCCTGCTGGTTACACTAGTGACCATATCCCTGGCGCATCCCGCAAAGGTGGAGGTGTTGATAACATTTACGATAGCAAATTTAATTTTACCTAAACAAATATTACTGCGTTTTTGTCTTTTGAGCTTCTAGTCATGAAATCCTCAAGGTTCTGTTTTGGGACCACTATTGTTTTCACTATATATTTTACCTCTTGGTGATGTAATTCGAAAACATAATGTTAACTTTCACTGCTATGCGGATGATACACAGCTGTACATTTTGGTGAAACATGGTGACGCCCCAAAATTGCCCTCCCTGGAAGCCTGTGTTTCAGACATGAGGAAGTGGATGGCGGCACATTTTTTACTTTTAAACTCGGACAAAACAGATAATTAAAAATAATTAATAATCGGATGTAATAAATGTATCACTAGCCACTTTAAACAATGCCACTTTATATAATGTTTACATACCCTACCTTATACTCATCTCATATGTATATACTGTACTCTATACCATATACTGCATCTTGCCTATGCTGTTCGGCCATCACTCATCCATGTATTTTTATGTACATATTCTTATTCATTCCTTTACACTTGTGTGTATAAGGTAGTTGTTGTGAAATGGTTAGATTACATGTTACTGCATGGTCGGAACGAGAAGCACAAGCATTTCGCTACACTCGCATTAACATCTACTAATCATGTGTTTGTGACAAATAAAATTTGATTTGATTTGCTAATTCTAGGTCCCAAGGAACAAAGAAATCTGACAATTAATCTTGATGGTTGTATAGTCGTCTCAAATAACACTGTGACGGACCTCTGCATCACTCTGGACCCTGATCTCTCTTTTGACAAACATATCAAGACAATTTCAAGGACATCTTTTTTTCCATCTTCGTAACATTGCAAAAATCAGAAACTTTCTGTCCAAAAATGTGGCAGAAAAGTTAATCCATGCTTTTGTCACTTCTAGATTAAACTACTGTAATGCTCTACTTTGCGGCCATCCTGATAGAGCACTAAATAAACTTCAGTTAGTACTAAAAATGGCTGCTAGAATCTTGACTAGAACCAAAACATTTGATCATATTACTCCAGTGCTAGCCTCTCTATAGTGCCTTCCTGTTAAGGACAGATTTAAAAGGTGTTACTGCTAACCTACAACGCACTACATGGGCTTGCTCCACCTATCGCTCCGATTTGGTCCTGCTGTAAATATCTACACGTACGCTACGGTCACAAGACGCAGGCCTCCTCATTGTCCCTAGAATTTCTAAGCAAACAGCTGGAGGCAGGGCTTTCTCCTCTAGAGCTCCATTTTTATGGAATGGTCTGCCTATCCATGTGAGAGAAGCAGAAGCAGACTCGGTCTCAAACCTTTAAGTCTTTATTAAAGACTCATCTCTTCAGTAGGTCCTATGATTACATGTAGTCTGGCTTAGGGGTGTGAAGGTGAACTGAAAAGCACTGGAGCGATGAAACACCCTTGCTGTCCCTGCCTGGCCGGCTCCCCTCTTTCCACCGGGATTCTCTGCCTCTAACCCTATTACGGGGGCTGAGTCACTGGCTTACTGGTGCTCTTCCATCCCGTCCCTAGGAGGGGTGCGTCACTTGAGTGTGTTGAGTCACTAACGTGATCTCTACTACTCAGGATAGTAAGTTGGTGGTTGAATATATCCCTCTAGTTGTGTGGGGGCTGTGCTTTCTTTAAAGTGGCTAGTGATACATTTATTACACATTTTTTCCATTATTAAAGCTAGAGTTGAGTCAGTATGTTGTCAGCAGCCATTTAATGTTACTGTTTAACAGTCTGATGGCCTTGAGATAGAAGCTGTTTTTCAGTCTCTCGGTCCCCGCTTTGATTCCCCTGTACTGACCTCGCCTTCTGGATGTTAACGGGGTGAACAGGCAGTGGCTTGGATGGTTGTTGTTTTTGATGATCTTTTTGGCCTTCCCGTGACATTGGGTGGTGTAGGTGTCCTGGAGGGCAGGTAGTTTGCCCCCAGGGATGCGTTGTGCAGACCTCACTATTCTCTGGAGAGCCTTAAGGTTGTGGGCGGAGCAGCTGCCGTACCAGGCGGTGATACAGCCTGACAGGATGCTCTCAGTTGTGCATCTGTAAAAGTTTGTGAGTGCTTTCGGTGACTTTCTTCAGCATCTTGAGGTTGAAGAGGTGCTGTTGCGCCTTCTTCACCACGTTGTCGGTGGGTGGATCATTTCAGTTTGTCCGTGATGTGTACGCCGAGAAACTTAAAACTTTACACCTTTTCCACTAATGTCCCATCGATGTGGATAGGGGGCTGCTCCCTCTGCCTACCACTGTAGTGTCGTCTGCAAACTTGATGATTGAGTTGGAGGCGTGCATGGCCACGCAGTCATGGGTGAACAGGGAGTACAGGAGAGGGCTGAGAACGCACCCCCCAGTTTTGAGGATCAGCGGGGTGGAGATGTTGTTACCTACCCTCACCACTTGGGGGTGGCCCATCAGGAAGTCCAGGACCCAGTTGCAAAGGGCGGGGTCTTGAGCTTAATGACGAGTTTTAGGGTACTATGGTGTTAAATGCTGAGCTGTAGTCAATGAACAGCATTTTTGAATAGGTATTCCTCTTTTCTAGATGGATTAGGGCAGTGTGCAGTGTGATTGCGATTAGTCCGTGATTGACTGTAGACCATGCTGCATACAGTGCCTTGCGGAAGTATTCGGCCCCCTTGAACTTTGCGACCTTTTGCCACATTTCAGGCTTCAAACATAAAGATATAAAACTGTATTTTTTTGTGAAGAATCAACAACAAGAGGGACACAATCATGAAGTGGAACGACATTTATTGGATATATCCAAAAATTTTAACAAATCAAAAACTGAAAAATTGGGCGTGCAAAATTATTCAGCCCCCTTAAGTTAATACTTTGTAGCGCCACCTTTTGCTGCGTCCCACTTGTTGTTGATTCTTCACAAAAAAACACAGTTTTATATCTTTATGTTTGAAGCCTGAAATGTGGCAAAAGGTCGCAAAGTTCAAGGGGGCCGAATACTTTCGCAAGGCACTGTACCTCTTTTGTTGGTCTGGGAGCAAAACATCGGTGTCCGTGATGGGGCTGCGTTTCTTTTTGTAGTCCATGATTGGCTGTAGACCCTGCCACATACCTCTCGTGTCTGAGCCGTTGAATTGTGACTCTACTTTGTCTCTATACTGACGCTTAGCTTGTTTGATTGCCTTGCGGAGGGAATAGCTACACTGTTTGTATTCGGTCATGTTTCCGGTCACCTTGCCCTGATTAAAAGCAGTGGTTCGCGCTTTCAGTTTCACGCGAATGCTGTCGTCAATCTACAGTTTCTGGTTGGGAAATGTTTTAATAGACGCTGTGGGTACGACATCACTCGCTCACAGAATCATCAATGTTGTTGTTCGACGCTATGCGGAACATATCCCAGTCCACGTGATTGAAGCAATCTTGAAGCGTGGAACCCGATTGGTCGGACCAGCATTGAACAAACCTGAACACGGGTGCTTCCTGTTTTAGTTTCTGTCTATAAACCAGATGGCTGTACCGACTCCGATAGCGTGTTTCGAGTGAGCCATGTTTCCGTGAAATAAAGAACGTTACAGTCTCTGATGTCTCTCTGGGAGGCAACCCTTGCTCGGATTTCGTCTCCCTTGTTGTCAAGAGACTGGACATTGGCGAGTAGTATGCTCGGGAGCGGTGAGTGATGTGCCCGTCTACGGACCTGACCAGAAGACCGCTCCGTCTGCCCCTTTTGCGGCGCCGTTGTTTTGGGTCGTCGGCTGGGATCCGATCCATTATCCTGGGTGGTGGACCAAACAGAGGATCCGCTTCGGGAAAGTCGTATTCCTAGTGGTAATGTTGGTGAGTTGACGTTGCTTTCATATCCAATCGTTCCTCCCAACTGTATATAATAAAACCTAAGATTTCCTGGGGTAGCAATTTAAGAAATAACACATAAAAAAACAAAATTACTGCATAGTTTCATAGGAATGCGAAGCGATTTGGCCATGTCTGTCGGCTCAGTCTGTTATATATGGAGTATTTCTCCTGTCTTATCCGGTGTCCTGTGTGAATTGAATTATGCTCCCTCTAATTCCCTCACCATCTCCCTCCCCTGCCGGAGGACCTGAGCCCTGGGACCATGCCTCAGGACTCCCTGTCCTGATGACTCCTTGTTCTCTGGACATGCTACCTTGAACCGGACCTGCTTTTTTTGACTCTCTCTCTCTCTCTCTCTACCGCACTTGCTGTCTCTAACTCTGAATGCTCGGCTATGAAAAGCCAACAGACATTTAAAAGCCAGTTGACCTGTTGCACCCTCTACAACCACTGTGATTATTATTATTATTATTATTATTATTTGACCCTGTTGGTTATCTATGAACGTTTGAACATCTTGGCCACCCCTCAGAGCCTGGTTCCTCTCTCGGTTTCTTCCTAGGTTCCTGCTATTCCAGGGAGTTTTTCCAAGCCACTGTGCTTCTACATCTGCATTGCTTGCTGTTTGGGGTTTTAGGCTGGGTTTCTATATTGCACTTTGTGACATCGGCTGATGTAAAAAGGGCTTTATAAATACATTTGATTGATTGATTGCTTGCTACTGTGGCCATATGGAGATCACACAGGCTCTTTGATGTTCCAATAAAATAAAAAAAAGACAGGACTGGCAAAAAGTGCTCTTCACTGACGAGTCGCGGGTTTGTCTCACCAAGGGTGATGGTCAGATTCGTGTTTATCGTCGAAGGAATGAGTGTTACACCGAGGCCAGTACTCTGGAGCGGGATCGATTTGGAGGTGGAGGGTCCATCATGGTCTGGGACGTTGTGTCACAGCATCATCGGACTGAGCTTGTTGTCATTGCAGACAATCTTAACGCTGTGCGTTACAGGGAAGACATCCTCCTCCCTCATGAGGTACCCTTCCTGCAGTCTCATCCTGCCATGACCCTCCAGCATGACAATGCCACCGCCATACTGCTTGTGCGTGATTTCCTGCAAGACAGGAATGTCAGTGTTCTGCCATGGCCAGCGAAGAGCCCAGACCTCAATCCCATTGAGCATGTCTGGGACCTGTTGGATCGGAGGGTGAGGGCTAGGGCCATTCCCCCCATACATTTCCGGGAACTTGCAGGTGCCTTGGTGGAAGAGTGGAGTAACATCTCAGGAAGAACTGGCAAATCCAGTGCAGTCCATGAGGAGGAGATGCACTGCAGTACTTAATTCAGCTGGTGACCACACCAGATACTGACTGTTACTTTTGATTTTGACCCCCCTTTGTTCAGGGACACATTATTCAATATCTGTTAGTCACGTCTGTGGAACTTGTTCAGTTTATGTCTCAGTTGTTAAATATTGTTATGTTCATTCAAATATTTACACATGTTAAGTTTGCTGAAAATGAACGCAGTTGACAGTGAGAGGACGTTTCTTTTTTTGTTGAGTTTATGTTTTGATTTGTTTAACACTTTTTTGGTTACTACATGATTCCATATGTGTAATTTTCTAGTTTTGAGGTTTTCACTATTTTTTTTTACAATGTAGAAAATAGTAAAAATAAAGAAAAACCCTTGAATGAGTAGGTGTGTACAAACTTTTGATTGGTACTGTATATGTACTGTATTTCCACACTATGAGATTGGAATAATACTGTGAAATTGTGAAAATTATGATAATCAACTTTTAGTGTAAGAGCTGTTTGAAAAGACCACCTGAAATTTCAGCCTGTTTTGGTGGGATGGAGTTGTCGCTCGCATGGTGACAACACCATGCAGTGAATTAGTTTATATACCAATATATACCAATAATTATATACCAATAAGAAAAAGAGTTCCAAACCTTTCTGCCAATAACAGCACATTTTCACTTTTCCCCTCCCCACTCAGACCACTCCCAGACAGTCTGATCAAAATTCTTACCTGAGAAATATGGCCCTTTGCCAAGAAGCTGTTTTTGTTTCTTTTTGAACATTTTAATTTAAAACAATCACAGTAAGGTACTTAATTGTTAACCAGAAATTGATATTGAGATAAAAAATGGTAGCATGGACCTTTAAAGCCATGAGGTCTTTCTCTATGTCTCTCCTCTTGACTTTACAGCAATGTTGTAAAGTACTTAAGTAAAAATACTTTCAAGTACTAATTAAGTTTTCTTTTTTGTGTTTGTACTTTACTATTTATATTTTTGACAACTTTAACTTCAGTACATTCCTAAAGAAAATAATGCACTCTATACATTTTCCCTGACACCCCAAAATACTTGTTACATATCGAATGCCTAGCAGGACAGGAAAATGGTCCAACTTATCAAGATACGTAAATTTAAAAAACAAGAACATGGTTTGATTAATATAAGGAAATTGTACTTTTGATAGTGCCTTTGGAATGTATTCAGACACCTTGACTTTTTCCAAATTTTGTTACATTACAGCCTTATTTGAAAAAATGATTAAATTAAAACATTTCCTCAGTAATCTACTCACAATACCCCATATTTACATAAGTATTCAGACCCTTTGCTATGAGTCAAGAAATTGAGTGCATCCTGTTTCCATTGATAATCCTTGAGATATTTCTACAACTTGATTGGAGTCCATCTGTGGTAAATTCAATTGATTGGACTTCATTTGGAAAGGCACACACCTGGCTATATAAGGTCCCACAGTTGACAGTACATGTCAGAGCAAAAGCCAAGCCATGAGGTCGAAGGAATTCCCCATAGAGCTCCGACACAGGATTGTGTCGAGGCACAGATCTGGGGAAGGGTACCAAAACATTTCTGCAGCACTGAAGGCCCCCAAGAACACAGTAGCCTCCATCATTCATAAATGGAAGAAGTTTGGAACCACTAAGACTCATCCTAAAGCTGGCCGCTCAATCTAACTGGGAAATCGGGGGAGAAGGGTCTTAGTCAGGTTGGTGACCAAGAACCAGGTTGTCACCATGGCAGAGCTTTTAAGTCCTCTGTGGAGATGGGAGAAACTTATAGAAGGATAACCGTCTCTGCAGCACTCCACCTATCAGGCGTTTATGGTAGTAGAGTGGCCAGACGGAAGCCACTCAGTAAAATGCACATGATTCTCTGGTCTGATGAAACCAAGATTGAACTCTGGCCTGAATGCCAAACGTCACGTCTGGAGGAAACCTGGCACCATCCCTACGGTGAAGCATGGTGGTGGCAGCATCATTCTGTGGGGATGTATTTCAGCGTCAAGGACTGGGAGACTATTCAGGATCGAGGCAAAGATGAACGGAGCAAAGTACTGAGAGGTCCTTGATGAAAACTATGTTATACATTTTTTACATCCTGTTTCAGGAATTTATTTCACTGAGTACTGCCCCTATATATAGGACCTTCCACCTCCACCTGCGATATGGATACCTGATGAAGACCTAAGGGTCAAAATGTTGTAAATAAATATTATCTGGGAGCATGAGAAGCAGTGTGCGGCATTTTCCTTTCTATTTTCCATGAGTTTGCCAACAACTCCAGCACCTGCTGAAAGTACCTGGATGTGCGTACTCTATGTTCTTCAGCTTTTATCCTTGATGAAAACCTGATCCAGAGCGCTCAGGACCTGACTGCGGCGAAGGTTCACTTTCCAACAGGATAACGCAGGAGTGGCTTCGGGACAAGTCTCTGAATGTTCTTGAGTGGTCCAGCCAAAGCCCGGACTTGAACCCGATCAAACATCTCTGGAGAGACCTGAAAATAGCTATGTTGCAACACTCCCCATCCAACCTGACAGAGCTTGAGAGGATCTGCAGAGAAAATTGGGAGAAACTCCCCAAATACAGGTGTGCCAAGCTTGTAGCGTCATACCCAAGAAGACTCGAGGCTGCAAAAGGTGTATCAACGAAATACTGAGTAAAGGGTCTGAATACTTATGTAAATGTGATATTTCATTTTTTTATAAGTTAGCAAAAAATTCTTAACCTGCTTTTACTTTGTCATTATGGGGTATTGTGTGTAGATTGATGAGGGCGGAAAAATGTTTTAATCAATGTTAGAATATGGCTGTAACCTAACAAAATGTGGAAAAAGTCAAGGGGTCTGAATACTTTCCAAAGGCACTTTAAGTACATTTGAGCAATTACATTAAATTTTGTGCTTAAGTATATTTTAAACCAATTCATTTTAGACTTTTACTCAAGTAGTATTTTACTGTGTGACTTTCACTTTTACTTGAGTCATTTTCTATTAAGTTTACTTTACTTTAACTCAAGTATGACAATTGGGTACTTTTCCACCACTGCTTTTACAGTGCTTGTTTTCTCTGATATGCTTTACTAGACCCAACAAAATGCGTTATTTCCAGATGGGAAAATAACCTCTTTGTTTCACAAGCACACACACATACACACGCGTGCACACAACATTCGCACAAGATCATGAGCACACTCATGCACAAGCACGCACAAACACCAACTTCACCCAGCAGCAGTTCCACACCTACAGAACCAAAACACCAAACAATATTTTCAATAAAACATACCTACAACATAAACAAAATAGATACCTTATTGTTTACGTATGCATCAGTTTAACATTGCTTAAGGCCAGCAGAATTCCATCCAGTCCCTTATGATAGTCCCTTTTCCTAGCCGAGTCCGAGCTGCGTTTACAAAACAGTCCAAAAATACTTCTCCACCTATCTCATCTTCTCAGTCTGATGGTGCTCGGAGTCTGAGCAAAAAGATGAATAATTGAATGCTGCTGCTGCAGTTTGCAACAACGAAAAGACTACAGTCGACACCAGCACTAGGCTAGCTACCTCTACAGCTGTTGTGAGTTCATGGGATGTTCTGATGCAGTGCAGACGGAGTCTAATGTAGCGTTTCAATGTCCCTCTGCTAAAACAGCTAAAACAGCTTGGTCAGCTGTGGAGCTAGAGCTGGAGATGGCCGACAGAGTACACTATAGTAAGCCAAGTCAAGCAGAGAGCTCCCATTGCTCACACCGCAGAGAATGACAACAGCACTATGCTAGCTCGCTAGCTCCTCTTAAAGCAGCAGAGACAGGAGATAGATGGAGAGTGAGAGAGTGAGGGAGTGTGAGAGAGAGAGAGAGAGAGAGAGAGAGAGAGAGAGAGAGAGAAAGAGAGAGAGGCGGTAATGGGATGGACTGATTGAGGGAGAGGTATTCCTTACTGATGATGAAGAGAAAGGAACAACAGAGAGATAAAGAATGATAGAAATAGAGAGAATACAGACAGAGAGGCAGACAGACAAAGTGACAGGGAGAGACCAACCCACGCATACGAGCGTACATAGCATAAACATATATTTACTGGACAAACAAAATACACAATATAGGAGGTGACACTTACATTTGTCAGCTTCCTGCTGCAGTTGGCAACCCTGCCGGGAAGAGAGAGAGAGAGAGAGAGAGAGACAAGGATGATCATAGGTTCCAGGTTAGAGAGCTGTCAAATGAGCTGCATTCTTCACTCTCATAGAAATAAATCAATAAAAACAACACTGCAGTTACAGTATGGAATGACATACAGATGCAGTTGTGGAAAGCCCCATCTGGGCTGAGAGAGAGGGAGAGAGAGAAGAAGGAGGGAGAAAGTGAAAGTGGGAGAGAGAGATAGAGGGAAAGGCAAAGAGAGGGACAGAGAGAGGGGAGGGAGAAAGAGAGGGAGGGAGGAGCAACAGAGAGACAGAGAGAAAGAGCATGCGAGAGAGACAGAGAGAGAGAGAGAAAGAGAGAGATAGAGGGAGAGAGAAAGAGGGAACGTAGAGAGGGACAAGGGGAGAGAGAGTGGTTGAAAGAGAAAAAATAATAGTGTTTGATCTCCAGCCTGATGCTGTTGCTGCAGCACAAGGTTGTTTGGATGTTTTTTCAGTGTTCAAGAGGCTCCAGGCAATAGCAGGGCAAAGGCGGAGAGGCCAGAGTGCCTTTCAATCACACACACAAACCACACAAATTAAATTATTATTTCATTTTCTTTTTCTGACACAGATGGTTTGCCTTTCTTTCTCTTGCTAACATATTTTTCATCAATCTAAATAAACATTAAACCATGTGTCAGTTTCAGAATGGTTACAGACTGAATTATATCTACAGGTTCTGTGTTTGTCTAGCATGTGAGTGTGAGTGCATGAGTTTGTGTGTGTGCCTGTGAACGTGAGCCTCCGTTTGTGTTTGTATAGTGCACGTTCGTGAAGGAACACATGCATGTGTGTAGTTGGTGAGCTGATCTAAGGCTACACTTGATACTTTACTCACACACTAGTCAGCAGAGGTCATAGGTCAACCTTGTTGGCTTGTTCAGCTCCCACACACTGTTCCTTGTCGTAATGATCTGTACAGGTCACCCAGAGGTTAAGAGTGTTATGCAGCTAACTCCCACATGAGTGGGATTATTACGAAACTGTCAATCAAATGACTCATGTCCAGATCGTTAGTTGGTGGAAGTTTAATCACGTGAGGAATGAAAAGTTTCCATTGAGTTACATGTCAATATGCTTGTTCATAAATAACCCTTATTTTACCAGGTTGGCTAAGAACACATTCTCTTCAATGACCCAGGGAAGAATTGTAGGGGAATGAACAGGGCTTGAATGAGCCAATTGGAAGCTGAGGATGATTTGGTAGACACCAAGAATATATGATTGTTCATACCTAACCCTTATTTTACCAGGTTGGCTGAGAACACATTCTCTTCAATGACCCAGGGAAGATTTGCAGGGGAATGAACATGGCTTGAATGAGCCAATTGGAAGCTGAGGATGATTTGGTAGACACCAAGTATAACACCCCCATATTCTTGAGACAAGTGCCATGGGATCATGTAGATTCACTAATCCTTATACTATATGAATCAGTTCAGGCTTGGCTGTTTTGAGGTGGAGGTCATTTGTCGATCAGGTATTCTGTGCAGCCCCTCGACCTGTCAGATTCTCATTCAGGGTTCAGATCTCTCCAATTATTATCTCCAATTATTAAAAGAAAAGCTCTATAGCAACTGCAAGATATTTGGAAGATATTCTGTTTGTTCCCATTTCTGGTCGATTTGATAGAGAGACATGTAAAGGGGATCCTTTTACAATACACAGAAATAAATGAGGGACATGAAAACCAGGTGTGTAGGAAAACAAGACAAAACAAATGGAAAATGAAAAGCGGATCGACGATGGCTAGAAGGCCGGTGACGCCGACCGTTAAACGCCGCCCGAACAAGGAGAGGAACCGACTTCGGTGGAAGTGGTGACAGTACCCTCCCCCCGACCCCCCCCCCCCTCTTGACATGCGGCTCCAGCAGCTCGCCGGCACCAGCCTCGGGCACGACCCGGAGGGTGAGTTGTAGGGCGAACAAACGGTGGAACTCCCGCAGCATTGAAGGGTCCAACACGTCCTCCACTGGAACCCAGCATCTCTCCTCCGGACTGTACCCCTCCCACTCCACGAGGTACTGAAGGTCATTCGCCCGACGCCTCAAATCCAGTATGGATCGAACAGAGTATGCCGGGGCCCCCTCGGGGGCAGAGGAACCTACCGCACCTCAGACTCCTGGAGTGGGCCAGCCACCACCGGCCTGAGGAGAGACACATGGAATGAGGGGTTAACGATAGATAGGGCAGGCTCATTCCTGTCGCATTCACAGCCATATAAGGAGACAATGAAAAACAGAGCCTCAAAAATCCTGCTCATTTCCTGGTTGCAGATTCATCTTGGTTTTGCCTGTAGCTCCTGTTCTGGGGCACTCACAGACATAATCTTTGCAGTTCTGTAAACTTCAGAGTGTTTTCTTTCCAAAGCTATCAATTATATGCATAGTCGAGCATCTTTTTGTGACAAAATATCGTTTTTCATCCAAAAATGAAATACTGCCCCCAGAGTTTCAAGAGGTTAATATGGTAATCGGGGGGAAGCTGTAACCTGTAACTCGCCTCGTTCACTCTCCTCAGGACTTTAAATGGCCCCACAAACCGAGGACCCATCTTCCGGCAGGGCAGGCGGAGGGGCAGGTTTCGGGTCGAGGGCAAGACCCGGTCCCCTGGGACGAACACCGGGGCCTCACTGCGGTGACGGTCTGCGCTGGCTTTCTGGCGTAGCACGGCGTGCTGAAGGTGAACATGAGCGGCGTCCCATGTCTCCTCCACGTGCCAGAACCAGTCGTCCACTGCAGGAGCCTAGGTCTGACTCTGATGCCAAGGAGCCAGAACCGGCTGATACCCCAGTTACGCACTGGAAGGGGGAGAGGTTAGTGGAGGAGTGGCGGAGCGAGTTCTGGGCCATCTCTGCCCAGGGCACGAACGCCGCCCACTCCCCCGGCCGGTCCTGGCAATAAGACCTCAGAAATGTACCCACATCCAGGTTAACTCTCTCCACCTGCCCGTTACTCTCGGGGTGAAAACCTGAGGTAAGGCTGATCGAGACCCCCAGATGTTCCATGAACGCCCTCCAGACCCTCGAAGTGAACTGTGGACCCCGATCAGACACTCAGACACCCCGTAGTGCAGGAAGACGTGTGTAAACAAGGCCTCCACAGTCTGTAGGGCCGTAGGGAGACCGGGCAGAGGGAGGAGACTGCAGGACTTTGAAAAATGTTCCACAACGACCAGGATCGTGGTGTTACTCTGTGAGGGAGGAAGATGAGTAAGGAAATCCACCGACTGGTGCGACCACGGGCGTTATGGAACGGGTAAGGTGTGTAGCTTAACTCTGGGCAGGTGCCTAGGAGCCTTACACTGGGCGCACACCGTGCAGGAGGAAACATAAACCCTCACATCCTTAGCCAAAGTGGGCCACCAGTACTTCCCACTCAGACAGCGCACCATCTGACCAATGCCTGGATGAACAGAGGAAGGTGACGTGTGGGCCCAATAGATCAGCCCGTGACGGACAACAGACGGAACGTACAGACTCCCAGCGGGACACTGGAGGGGAGTGGGCTCTGCACGTAGCGCCTGCTCAATGTCCGTGTCCAGCTCCCATACTACTGGCGCCTCCAGGCAGGATGTGGGAGTATGGGAGTGGGATCCACGGGCCGCTCCTCTGTGTCATACATCTGGGACAGTGTGTCTGCCTTAGCGTTCTGGGAACCTGGTCTGTAAGAAAGGGTGAAAACAAAACGGATGAAAAACATGTCCCACCTTGCCTGGCGAGGGTTCAGTCTCCTCGCAGCCCGGATGTACTCCAGATTGCGGTGGTGAGTTCAGATGAGAAAAGGGTGTTTAGCCCCCTCAAGCCAATGTCTCCAAGCCTTCAAAACCTTGACGACAGCCAACAGCTCCCGTTCCCCCACGTCTTGTGTTTCACTCCGCTGGGCTGAGCTTCCTCGAGAAGAAGTTACAGGGGCGGAGTTCTGGTGGCGTACCCGAGCGCTGAGAGAGCACAGCTCCTATCCCAGCCTCGGAAGCGTCCACCTCCACTATGAATGCAAAAGTGGGATCTGGATGGGCCAGCACGGGAGCCGAGGTAAACAGAGCCCTCAGGGGACCAAAAGCCCTGTCTGCCTCAGCCGACCACTGCAAACGTACCGGTCCCCCCTTCAGCAGTGAAGTAATGGGAGCCGCTAAAACCGAGGATAAACCTCCGGTAGTAATTGGCAAACCCTAGAAACCGCTGCACCTCTTTTACTGTGGTGGGAGTCGGCCAATTACGCACGGCTGAAATGTGGTCACTCTCCATCTCCACCCCTGAGGTGGAAATGCGGTACCCTAGGAAGGAGATGGACTGTTGAAAGAACAGGCATTTCTTAGCCTTGACATACAGGTCATGCTCCAACAGACGACCAAGCACCCTGCGCACCAGGGACACATGTTTGAGTATATCAGAATGTCGTCAATATACACCACTACAGCCTGCCCATGCAGGTCCCTGAAAATCTCGTCTACAAAGGCTTGGAAGACTGATGGAGCATTCATCAACCCGTACGGCATGATGAGGTACTCATAATGCCCTGAGGTAGTACTAAAAGCCGTCTTCCACTCGTCTCCCTCACGGACACGCACCAGGCTGTAAGCGCTCCTGAGATCTAGTTTGGTGAAGAAGGGCGCCCCGTGCATTGACTCAATCGCTGTGGCTATGAGTGGTAGCAGGTTAAGATCTGGTTAAGTGCTCGATAGTCAATACACTGGCGCAGACCTCCCTCCTTCTTCTTCACAAAAAATAAACTCGAGGAGGTGGGTGAAGTGGAGGACCGAATGTACCCCTGACACAGGGATTCGGAGACATATGTTTCCATAGCCTCCGTCTCTGCCTGTGACAGGGGATACACGTGACTCCTGGGAAGTGCAGCGTCTACCAGGAGATTTATCGCACAATCCCCCATCGATGGGGTGGTAATTGAGTCACCTTCTTTTTACAGAAGGCGATAGCCAAATCGGCATATTCAGGGGGGATGCGCACGGTGGAAACCTGGTCTGGACTTTCCACCATAGTAGCACCAATGGGAACCCCTAAACATCTCCCTGAGCACTCTCGCGACCACCCCGTGAGAGCCCTCTGTTGTCACGAAACAGTGGGGTCATGACAGGCTAACCAGTCTAGGTCTAGCACCACGGGTAATGCAGTGGAGTGAATATGCCCAGGGGACCGGTGGCCTCCCTAATCAACCCTGACCCTAATGGTCGACTGTCTAAGGCGTGAACGGGGAAGGGCACAGCCACGGAAACAATGGGGATCCCTAACCTATGGGCGAACGATCTGTCTATAAAATTCCCAGCCGCGCCTGAATCGACGAGCGCCTTATGCTAGGAATGCGGGGAAAATTCAGGAAAAGTGACATACAAAAACATGTTTGAAACAGAGGGATCTGGATGAGAATGGTGCCGGATCCCCTGGGGTGACACCAGAGTGCCCTGCCTGCTGCCTCGATCCCCAGAGGAGCCAACCCGGCACCGACCGGCAGTGTGACCTCTGCGGCCACAGCACCTCCCAGCTCCATGGGCATTGGTGCGGTGGTGCTGGGCGATGGAACCAACAGACCCCGCTCTGGACGTCCACGGGTAGCCAGCAGGTTATCCAACCGAATGGACAGGTTCACCAGCTGGTCGAAGGTGAGGGTGTCCCTGCAGGGCAACTCCCGATGGACGTCCTCGCGCAAACTGCAACGATAGTGGTCGATCAGGGCCCTGTCACTCCATCTAGCGCAGGCTTTCAGGGTTCGAAAGTCCAGGGCGAACTCCTGGACGCTCCTCGTCCCCTGCCTCAGATGGTAGAGACGTTCACCCGCCGCTCTACCCTCGGGCAGGTGGTTGAAGACTGCCCAGAAACTGCGGATGAAATCCTCGAAATGGTCCAGCTCCGCGTCTCCTTCTCCCCACACGGCGTTGGCCCACTCCAGGGCTTTCCCTGAGAGGCACGAGACGAGGGCGGACACCCTCTCACAGCCCGAAGGAGCCAGGTGGACGGTTGCCAGGTAGAGATTTAGCTGCAATAGGAAACCCTGGCAGTGTCCCGTCATACTCCCGGGGAAGGGCGAGAATCCCACTGGGACCGGGTAAAGAGGGGGCGAGTTGTGGAGGCCTTGGTTGTGCTGGTGGAGGCGCTGGAGGAACTCCCTGTCTCTCCCAGCGGTCCATGGTTTGGACGACGCAGTCCATGGCGGCGCCGAGAGGGTGGATCATCGCCGCTTGCTCCTGGAAGCGCTCCTCGACCCCTATACCAGGGGCACCTGCTCCTGCTGACTCCAGTACACATGTGCACAAGCACTTACAACAAACAATTCCACACAAAGACATGGGGGGGAACAGCGGGTTAAATACACAAAAATAAACGAGGGAAATGAAAACCAGGTGTGTGGGAAAACAAGACAAAACAAATGGAAAATTAAAAGTGGATCGACGATGGCTAGAAGACCGGTGACGCCGACCGCAGAACGCCGCCAGAACAAGGAGAGGAACCGACTTCGGTGGAAGTCATGACACCTTGAGAGGAACACGTTTGTTGGTCGGCAACATAATACTCATATCTGATCCAACAGAAAAAGGGGGAAGAAAAGGGAAGAGAGATTGAGAGAGAGAGAGAGAGAGAGAAAGAGAGAGAGAGTGAGAGAGAGACAGCAAGACAACAAGAGAAAGAGAGAGAGAAAGAGAGATACCTTATATAGAGAAAAAGAAAGTTCAAAAGAAAGAACGTGAAATAGGGGGGTTGAAACCAAAAGGCCAGGGGTCAAGTAAGTCTCAGCATTAGTTTCTCCACCTCCCTCTCCAACTTACTTCTATTACAACAGAAGGTCCCTGTGTCATTTCACCTTTCTCCCCTCTTTATCTCCTTCCTCCTCTCCTCTCGCTTGACTAAATTAACAGAGAGACAGGTCTGTTTTCTCTACCACGCTACCTTGCTTAATTACATAACCACATCTAAAGCCTGCCTGAGAAAGAAGGCAATACAGATTCCACTAGGTAATAGATCACTGCATGTGATCTCACCTTTTCTCCCTCTATCGCGCTCCTTTTCCCTCTCTCACTCTCTCTTTCTTAATCTCTCTCTCTTTCTTAATCTCTCTCTCTCTTTCTCAATCTCTCGCTCTCTTTCTCAATCTCTCTCTTTCTCAATCTCACTCTCTCTTTCTCAATCTCACTCTCTCTTTCTCAATCTCACTCTCTCTTTCTCAATCTCACTCTCTTTCTCAAACTCACTCTCTTTCTCAATCTCACTCTCTTTCTCAAACTCACTCACTTTCTCAATCTCACTCTCTTTCTCAATCTCACTCTCTGTTGCTGTCTCTCGCTCTCTCCCCTTCGAGTATCTCTCTTCCCTCTCACTTGCCCCCCCCTCTTTCGCTCTCTCCACCTGTCACTTATCTTGGAAATGGATCTGTTTCCATCAGCAGATGGAACAGAATACATATTTCAGGCCTTAGCACATTGTGTGGAGCGGTGTCTCTTTATGCACCCCCGTCCAAATCCGTTTTCTAGATAAGAACACACCTGCCTGAACACTGGGCAGAGTGGCAGGAGAAAAGGGTAGAGCTACACACAAAATCTAAGGGACAGTAAAAAGGTCATATAAGTCAATGCAAGGATGCATAGCCATCAACAGTAGAACAGGGTTAATTCAAATGCAATGCACTTGGTTTGGAGCCAAGCAAATGCACAGGCATCAGTGAAAGGGTGGACACACACACACATTTGCACACGTGCACAAAAACACCTTCACACACAGTGTGACACGTGTGTGAGTAAAGCGAATAGTATTCCCTTGGCCCACACCTGAACTCTACATGGAATCATATGTCATGACAGAACCCGTCAAGCCATCCCGGAGACCTGCTAAGTTTGACATTGCCCTGTCACAAAGTGAAGAAACTCTCTCTCTACCTCTCTTCTTCTCTCTGTCCTTCCCAATCGTTCATTCCCTCTCTCTCACACTCTCTTTATTGACTGACTGACAGAGCAGCCCTGGCACAAGGATAGTTGGGGGAGGGGGGGGGGGCAACACCCACTCACCTAGCAAAAGCTACAACGTCACAATCTCCCGTCGAGTGACGTTGCATACAGGACAGCCACATTTCTTTGCTTTTACATTAATTACTGTACTGTTGACATAACAGCGACACAGAGCGGTAGAAAGACAAGCAAATGCACACATGGATGAAAATAGATAAAGCAAATGAGTGAAAAAACAAAGACATACAGGCTGACAGCTAGACAGACACAGAAAGACATAGACAGAACAACTGTCCAACCACCCTACGGACAGTGAGTCGGCCAGCATAATCAACCAGCCAGCCTTTCAGCCAGTCAGGGAAGCAAGTGTGTGTGTGATGTCTTACTTGGTCTTGGGGCGTGTCGAGGTGTCCTGCAAGTCCCCGGAGTCAAACAGCTGAGAGCCCTTCAGTCCCAGCTCCTCACAGCCACGCAGGAACACACTCAGGTTGTCCTGTGGAGAGAGGGCGCATGCACACACACACACACACACACACACACACACACACACACACACACACACACACACACACACACACACACACACACACACACACACACACACACACACACACACACACACACACACACACACACACAGTTAAAATAGGGCACATACTCACTTTTACTCAGAGAAAGGTGAATACACTCCTTTTGTGGATAAAGGGAGAAATACATTGAGATTGTCCCCCATTACGAGAACACACACATGGACACTAGAGGTCGACCGATTATGATTTTTCAACGCCGATACCGATACCGATTATTGGGAGACCAAAAAAAACCAATACCAATTAATCGACCGATTGTTGAACTTTATTTGTAATAATGACAATTACAACAATACTGAATTAACACTTATTTTAACTTAGTATAATACATCTATAAAATCAATTTAGCCTCACATAAATAATGAAACATGTTCAATTTGGTTTAAATAATGCAAAAACAAAGTGTTGGAGAAGAAAGTAAAATGGCAATATGTGCCATGTAAGAAAGCTAACGTTTCAGTTCATTGCTCAGAACATGAGACCATATGAAAGCTGGTGGTTCCTTCAATATTCCCAGGTAAGAAGTTTTAGGTTGTAGTTATTATAGGAATTATAGGACTATTTCCCTCTATACCATTTGTATTTCATTAACCTTTGACTATTGGATGTTCTTATAGTATTAGTATTAGTATTGCCAGTGTAACAGTATAGCTTCCGTACCTCTCCTCGGCCCTACCTGGGCTCAAACCAGGAACACAACAACAGCCACCCTCGAAGCAGCGCTACCCATGCAGAGCAAGGGGAAACACTACTCCAAGTCTCAGAGCGAGTGACGTTTGAAACGCTTTTAGCGCGCACCCCGCTAACTAGCGAGCCAATTCACATCGGTTACACCAGCCTCATCTCGGGAGTTGATAGGCATGAAGTCATAAACAGCGCAATGCTTGAAGCACAACGAAGAGCTGCTGGCAAAACGCACGAAAGTGCTGTTTGAATAAATGCTTACGAGCCTGCTGCTGCCTACCACCGCTCAGTAAGATACTTGTATGTTTGTATGCTCAGTAAGATTATATGCAACGCAGGACACACTAGATAAACTAGTAATATCATCAACCAAGTGTAGTTAACTAGTGATTATGATTGATTGATTGTTTTTTATAAGATAAGTTTGATGCTAGCTAGCAACTTACCTTGGCTTACTGCATTCGCGTAACAGGCACTCCTTGTGGAGTGCAACAAGAGGTAGGTGGTTATAGTGTTGGACTAGTTAACTGTAAGGTTGCAAGATTGGGTCCCCCGAGCGGACAAAGTGAAAATCTGTCGTTCTGCCCCTGAACGAGACAGTTAACCCACCGTTCCTAGGTCCTTATTGAAAATAAGAATGTGTTCTTAACTGACTTGCCTCGTTAAATAAAGATTAAATAAAGGTGTAAAAAAACAACTAAAAACTAAAAATACCGATTTCCGATTGTAATGAAAACTTGAAATCGGCCCTAATTAATCGGTCAGTCCGATTAATCGGTCGACCTCTAATGGACACACACAAGCAAACATGCACACAGGCACGCAAGCTGACACTCACGCACACACCCCAGAAAGAGGAAAACAGTCCCCTCAGAGGCAGGAATATGTTCCCGACATGGTTTGTTCGTCGCAGGCTGCTGGTTCAACAACTCTTGATTTCTCGAAACCGACTGGCTTCTTAAATTATCCTCACCCTTCTTTTCCCTGGTTGATCACCCTTCGAGTCTCTTCCTCCCTCCGATTTTTACTCACACACTTGCAATCTCTTTTTTCTTTCCCTATCTATTTACAACTTTCTCTTTCACTCTCTCTCTCTGTTTCCTCTTTTCCTATCTGCTTGTTCTTTCTCTTTCTCTGTCTTCTATACAGAGCTTGCCAGGTGCCCTACGGTCCTTTGTTCAGTTGGTAAAACCTGACCCTGCTAAGGCTCCTGTTCCCTTCTGGTCTTCAGTTCCCAGCCTCTCTCACTCTCTCCGCTCTCATTCTCCCTCTTTCTCGCACAAACACACACACACACACAGAGCTGGATTTTCTCACGTTCCAGAGCCTTTCTCAATGTGGTAAATTTACCCCCCCTCCGGCATCCTGTATGTTTGGGAGAGTGCCATCTCTGCAACCCTGGAAAGGAGTCCCCACCCATAGACACCCGTACCGAAAAAACAGGCTCCTGGTAAACAGTTGGGACAAATTTTTGCAATTTGTAGCAAGCTCATATTTTCACATGCAAATCATTTTTGGGGGCAAACTGTTGCGGTACATTTGCGGGCAACTTGTTAACATCTGGCAAACAATTCTGGGAACTTATGGTGAACATTCTGTTTTTAGTTACTGTGTGTTAACGACATTGGAATGTGTCTAAATAAACCAAATCACAACTTTAAATGAACTTACCATTCAGAGAATAAAAATTAAAACATTAAATGTAGTAAATATACTAAACATGTATTCAATGTCTTAACAGATACAAATCATCAGCATGGTAATAAAGAAAATAGCAAAGACTGGATATTTGTCAAATAAATTGTTTATTTAATTTTTTATGTAGCTACAGCATTTACATGAGAGGAATGTGAGCAGTATGGGATTGTTGACCGTAGGATGTTTATGTCACACCCTGATCTGGTTCACCTGTCCTTGTGATTCTCTCCACCCCCTCTAGGTGTCGCTTATTATCCCCAGTGTATATACAGTTGAAGTCGGAAGTTCACATACACCTTAGCCAAATACATTTAAACACAGTTTTTCACAATTCCTGACATTTAATCCTCGTAAATATTCTCTGTCTTAGGTCAGTTAGGATCACCACTTTATTTTAAGAATGTGAAATGTCAGAATAATAGTAGAGAGAATACCTTGAATTGCCACAACTTTGGAAGTATGCTTGGGGTCATTGTCCATTTGGAAGACCCATTTGCGTCCAAGCTGTAACTTCCTGACTGATATCTTGAGATGTTGCTTCAATATATCCACGTACTTGTCCTTCTTCATGATGCCATTTATTTTGTGAAGTGCACCAGAACCTCCTGCAGCAAAGCATCCCCACAACATGATGCTGCCACCCCCGTGATTCAAGGATGGAATGGTGTTCTTCGGCTTGCAAGCCTCCCCCTTTTTCCTCCAAACATAATGATGGTCATTATAGCCAAACAGTTCTATTTTTGTTTCATCAGACCAGAGGACATTTCTCCTAAAAGTATTATCTTTGTCCCCATGTGCAGTTGCAAACCGTAGTCTGGCTTTTTTATGGCGGTTTTGGAGCAGTGGCTTCTTCCTTGTTGAGCGGCCTTTCAGGTTATGTCGATATAGGACTCGTTTCACTGTGGATATATATACTTTTGTACCTGTTTCCTCCAGCATCTTCACTGGGTCCTTTGCTGTTGTTCTGGGATTGAATTGCACTTTTCACACCAAAGTGCATTCATCTCTAGGAGACAGAATGCATCTCCTTCCTGAGCGGTATGACGGCTGCGTGGTCCCATGGTGTTTATACTTGCGTACTATTGTTTGTACATGTGTATGTGGTACCTTCAGGCATTTGGAAATTGCTCCCAGGGATGAACCAGACTTGTGGAGGTCTACAATTGTTTTCCTGAGGTCTTGGTTGATTTCTTTTGATTTTCCCATGATGTCAAGCAAAGAGGCACTGATTTTGAAGGTAAGCCTTGAAATACATCCACAGGTACACCTCCAATTGACACAAATAATGTCAGAAGCTTCTAAAGTCATGTCATAATGTTCTGGAATTTTCCAAGCTGTTTAAAGGCACAGTCAACTTAGTTTACGTTAACTTGTGACCCACTGGAATTGTGATAAATAATCTGTCTGCAAACAATTGTTGGAAAAATTACTTGTATCGTGCACACAGTAGATGTCCTAACCGACTTGCCAAAACTATAGTTTGTTTCCAAGAAATTTGTGGAGCAGTTGAAAAATGAGTTTTAATGATTCCAACCTAAGTGTATGTAAACTTCTGACTTCAACTGTAGCTTGGTTAAATTAGCACAGATGGAGAATTAGTCAAATCTAGCTATTGTAACCTAGCTAGACAGCTAACATTAGCTGACGAGTGAAACAGTGTCCAACACAGTCCAGAAGAAGTGGCAGATTTAGCTAGCTAGCTAAGGTAGTAAGCTAGCTAAGCTACCATTACAAACACTGAAGTGTATTTAGCTAACTAGCTAGCCAAGCGTTGACACAAAATGTACATTTAGTTATATTCCACCACAAAACACTCCAGGAAGCTAGAGTCACGAGAATGGTCATGAGGCTTTTCGTTAGCTAGCTAGTAAATATTATGACTAGCTTGCTAACGGACGTTAGCTAATGCTCAAGCTAACTGCTAGCTACCAAATGATGATTGGACAACCGATTTTTAACCTGAATGACCCTCAAATTCATAATTCGTATAGTTTGTTTCTTACTGATTTCAGAGCTTTCAGACTGCCAAAACACTCAACCTTAGTAACCCAGCACCAACAACCCAACCTAGGTGTTTTTGAAGAAATGTTCTCAAATCCAGGCATGCAAAAAGCCTTGACCTGTCTGGTGAACACACATTTCTCTGTCCTCAGTTTGATTGAAGGCCTCAATCTGTGTTGAGCTAGCCACTACTAGTTTAAAGAAATGAAAGATCTAATTGTTACAAATAATTCATGTATGAGCAGCAATTGAGAATAAATGCATTTAGTTACCTTATCAATCTCAAAGACAATACACTAATTTATCACTCAAAAAAAGTGTTGAGTGATTGCTCTACAAACATATTTCCAGGGTGTTGATGCATCTTCCTCCCAGCCTCTTTCAACACCACAGGTGGGAAAGGGTATCCATTTGCAAAAGTGAAGTTTTGCTTTGATGTCAGATCAACTCACATTGTTGCTACTGTACGTTAGCTGTTGTGCTAGCTAACATGCTACTGAACTGTGACACTATCATATAGACATGCATATTGGTATTAAGACAGCAACGTATTCACCTTAAAATATAAGTGTTTAGGTAAATAGTTACTTAGCCAGCCACCTATCACATTAATTGTGCAAGAATATTTTAGCTAACGTTAGCTAGCTAATCGCTAGCCAGTCAGTGGTCCTGACAGATTGAAACTGGTATCAACAAAATGTGTTAACCTCTTTCCCATAAAACTTGCCATTGCTAACTCGGCATCATTTAGCTAATAATATGTTAAAGTTTATTAGGAAGTTTAATTAATAAGTTAGACACTGGAAAACTTTGGTAGGTAGCTAGCCAGCTTGGTTTGCATTTTCCAATAGACGTTTCTAATCCCCATGACTGGTCATCAAGAGTTACTGGTCTTGGAACTTGTTGCCACAGGTTTTCCACAGATTCAAATAGAATCTTGAGTGAATTGTCAGCCAGAAAAAAGCTCATGTCACGACTTCCACCGAAGGTGGCTCCTCTCCCTGTTCGGGCGGCGCTCGGCGCTCGTCGTTGCTGGTCTACTAGCTGCCACCGATCCTTTTTCCTTTTCATTTGGTTTTGTCTGTCTTTTCGTTCACCTGTTTCCTATTTTGGTGAATTAGTGGGGTATTTTAATCTCGCCCTACCCTCTTTGGTTTTGTGCAGGATTGTTTTGTTTACTGTCATTTGTTGGGTTGCGTTTTCGTGTGTTCTGTTGAACAAGTGTTTTTCTGGACTGCGTTACGGTTGTTTTGAAGCTACTATTGTGGTCCTGTTCCTGTTCGTTGGTCTTTTAAAATAAACGCCCTTTCTTTACATTCGCTCTCTCCTGCGCCTGACTCCACACCCACCTCTCCTTGAGGAGAACCTGACAGCTCAGGTGACCTGTTTGCCCCTAGTTGCAATACATATTATTGTTGCTAAAGGTTTGCTGCAAATTCACCACTAGTGGCAAACATTTGCAAAATTCTGTCAACATTTTGTAGCACACTATGTAGTTTGCAACAAATTTGCCAAAGAACCGCAACAAATTCAGTTTTGTAATGGCACACACACACACACACACACACACACACACACACACACACACACACACACACACACACACACACACACACACACACACACACACACACACACACACGAGGGTGTGGATGGATATCGCTCTGCCAGCAGGACACGTAAAAGAAAATCAGCAAGAGAGTACCATTTTTCTCTCTACAAATATAGCACAATTGTAACGGCGTTCGTCTGTAGAAGGGGAAGCGGACCAAAATGCAGCGTGGTGGTTACTCATGTTCTTTAATGAAAGAAACTAGACATGAAATAACTTACAAAAACAATGAATGAACGAACGGAACGTGAAAACCTATACAGCCTATCTGGTGACAATAAACACAGAGACAGGAACAATCACCCACGAAATACTCAAAGAATATGACTGCTTAAATATGGTTCTCAATCAGAGACAACGATAATCACCTGACTCTGATTGAGAACCGCCTCAGGCAGCCATAGACTATGCTAGACACCCCACAAAACCCCAAGACAAAAACACACCACAATAACCCATGTCACACCCTGGCCTGACCAAATAAATTAAGACAAAGATAATATACTTCGACCAGGGCGTGACAACAATTGGTTTCTTCAAGGATATTAACTTCTTCCAAATCAGCATTGCATTCACACACTAATGAAAAATATTGATATACATTTTAAAAAGTTTTTGCTCTAACTGCCAGGTAACTGTCAAAATAAAGGAAACACTTAAGTACATGAGGGTTATGGTGGCACTGTTATGGTGTGGGGTGCCTTCTCCTGGCATGGTTAAGGTCCACTCAACCCCTTAGAGAGCAAGTTAAATGGCAATAAACACACAGCAATTCTGAGTGATCCCCTTCAACCCATGATGAATCATTTCTATCCTGGTGGGAGTGGTCTCTTCCAGGATGACAATGCCCCCATCCACAGGGCGATTCTGAGTGATCACTGAATGGTTTGATGAGCATGAAAACAAAGTAAACCATATGTAATGGTTGTCTCAGTCACTTATGGGAGATTCTGAAGCAGTGCCTGAGACAGTGTTTTCCATCAACAAAACACCAAGTGATGATGGAATGTCTTGTGGAATAATGGTATCGCATCCCTAGTTCATAGATTCCAGACACTTGTAAAAGTTTTAGCAGCTTGTGGTGGCCCAACGCTTTATTAAGACACATTATGTTGGTGTTTCCTTTATTTTGTCAGTTACCTGTATATATCTATATATTTCTGGTTATGGTTAAATATGTTCTAATATGGGAAAATTAATGGTTTAAATAAGGTTGTTTCCATTTAGAGAAATCCATATCCTGAAATCCAAGAATTAACTTCACCGAGCACACTACAAACAAAACTTCCTAGAAATGTCCAAACTATTTGCTCACAACTGGGGAAGCCTGACTGGCAAAGCATCACCAATTCAGAATCTGCTTGAAGTTTGCAAATTACTCACCAATCACTGACTGTAAATACAGTAGGCCTACCATTGGACAGAGACTTCCCAATTCCCAATTACCACAGCTGAATTACACAGTTTAAAAGTCTATTGTAGGGATAGCTGAATCTGATGTTGGCAGGGGGAAGAAGAAAGTAAGAAGAGGAGGATGGAAAGGGTTTAGGAGGGCAATCAAGACCAGTTAAATGCAGACTGGCGGAGGCCAAACTAAATCTCGTTAAGTCCAGTAGAATCCAGTGAAATCTAGTTAGCCACAGAGATCTGACACAATATGGTGGGTTTTAAAAGGATGGTTTTATTACAAAGTGGAGGCTCACATTGTGAAATCACACTTTCATGCTTTTCACTTTCTTATTGTGAGTAACAGATTGGTTACGCTTTGTAATGCCTGCATTGCTTGTAAATGCTAAGCTAATGGATTATAAAGGGTCTGTTCAAAGTGTGTGGTTACGCATTAATTTGAGTTGGTTTAGTTTACTATGTGAGAATAAGGGGACACAATGCCTTAAAGACTCAGCAAAGCACAAAATGAACAGTAATGGTCGGTCAATTTACACAACAACTAAGAGCGTTGTAGTGCGATGCTAAACTTCTCTGCTGTTTTGGTACTGTATACCACGTCGTAGCAGCAGGAAGCGAACCCGTGCA
This sequence comes from Oncorhynchus masou masou, assembly GCF_036934945.1. NCBI lineage: Eukaryota > Metazoa > Chordata > Actinopteri > Salmoniformes > Salmonidae > Oncorhynchus > Oncorhynchus masou. The sequence continues at coordinate 43,714,958 of NC_088220.1, read as the reverse complement.
CATGTGCAGATACTCTGTGTGGCTACGTGAGAGTAAAGTCTTGCATCGCGCTCATCGCAATATCTGCGGTGCTACTCGTCATAACAGTGAGTCTACCTTTAAAACTGGCAGGAAATATCAGGACAAAGGCCACAAGGACCTACTTGAGTCAACTGTTGCGTCATTTATTTATTTAACTAGGCAAGTCAGTAAAGAAAAAATTCTTATTTACAATGACGGCCTACCCCGGGCCAAACCCTAAACCGGACGACACTGGGCCAATTGTGCGCCGTCCTATGGGACTCCCAGTCACGGCTGGTTGTGATACAGCTTGTAATCGAACCATTGTCTCTAGGGACGCCTCTTGCACTGAGATGCAGTGCCTTAGACCGCTGCACCACTCGGGAGCCCCATGCTGACAGAAAGAGGTGTTTCTTTCTACGACATAGGGAACCAAAGTAGTCCAGAATGTGGGAAATATTCCTGTTGACACGGTAACGGGTGTATTTGGTGCATACTACAATAGCTGATATTCATTATAGTACAAAGATGTAATAGTCTACCACAGATTTTCAAAGGACCCAACATTTTCTTTCTTTAAGCAAACCTAAGCTACTACAGTACAACAGTGATGCTAAATATAAACATATTTCACAATTATAAACTGGGTGGTTCGAGTCCTGAATGCTGAATGGCTGACAGACGTGGTATATCAGACTGTATACCACACGTATGACAAAACATGTATTTTTACTGCTCTAATTACGTTGGTAGCCAGTTTATAAGGCACCTCAGGGGTTTGTGGTATATGGCCAATATACCACAGCTAAGGGCTCCGCATTGCATCGTGCATAAGAACAGCCCCTAACCGTGGTATATTGGCCATATACCACACCCCTAAGACCATATTGTTGAAATATACTCATGCAGAAACATATATTTAAGTCTATGAGGGGTGAGGCTTATTGGGCATGACTAACAGCCAGCCAGAGGGTTAAGGGAGAGTTCAGCACGTAGTGTGGCCAAAACTTGAACCAGACCACAGCAAAGTAATTATTTGACCATAAAGGAGTCAGATAATAAGACCCCCCCCATTTTTTAAAGCAACTCTTAAGTATTTGATGTTACAAACATTAATACATTTCCAATGCCTTTTCAGATAGTAACATCCTTTTCTAGTTGCATTTTTCCTGCATCCAACAAGATGACCACAGTTGATCTGTCATGAGTAGTTGATGTACTGTTTTCAGTTGATCTTGGTCATGGTCAGTTGATGTACTGTTTTCAGTTGATCTGGGTCATGGTCAGTTGATGTACTGTTTTCAGTTGATCTGGGTCATGGTCAGTTGATGTACTGTTTTCAGTTGATCTGGGTCTTGGTTGGAAGTCACAAATGAAGGGCAGAACATGATTACCTTGGTGTGCGTAAGAAGGTGTCAATAATAACCTCATGGTTAGGATTAAGCAGAGTTTTACCATTGTTGATGCAAAAGGAGGGGGGGAGATATGTGGGTGTGTAACTACATGTAAATAATGAATGGGTGGTTATATACAAATAAGGTGGCAGTACGATTGTTGCTGTATGCCTGGCGGGTAACGCTCCGCGTCACTGTGTGTGTTCACACTGTACAGGCGCTCAAAGCGGCAGACCTGCTCACTGTATGCTGGAGGCCGGAGGGTAATGCACAGCCCTTTTCGGAGCTAGCTACCCAATCCACTCAAAAGCTTTCCTGATAAATCCAGTAGTCAGTAACGACAAACCAAGACCAGGAAAGAAACTGGAGGAAGAGTAGAAAAAAGGAGAAAAACGAAAACAATAGTTCCAGACAACACACGCAAACCATCTCACTCCACACTGCCGCCGCTCCCAAACCAAACAACCAAATTCCTCCCTTTTTTCCTCTCTCCCGACAACAAGTTGCCCGATGCCAACAATAACAGAAACGCAAACAAACACTCGGACAGAGGACCAAACTGTGTAAATATTAGTGAGTGCGAAAGAGGAGTCGACAAGGGTGTGTGTGTCCGCGTGTGTACTGTATGTGCATGTACTGTACATGTATGTGTCTAGGGGAAATCACTTAACAAATCCATGTCCTGCACATTTGTATTTGTGTTCATGTGTTTGAACCGTGTGTGAATGTGTGTGTCACTGGCAGAGGAAACTGGGTGGAGTCCGCAGCTGAGATGATTGACGCTGACGTCTACATCAACACAAACAGTGCCCCAGCCACTGCCCTCCTCTTCCCACCCCTCCATCCTCCTACCACCCCCCCCAGACACCAAAACATTGGACAACGGTCCAAGAAATACCCACACAATAACACACACAGACTTAAAGAGATATCCTCAGAGAATTCAAATCCAGCAGATTTAAGACATTCTTTCCCCAACAGACTTAAAACAGTAAGAAACTATTCAGAACAAATTGATATGAAGAATTATGTACTTAAGGACATTAAACATGTTCCTTCCTCTGAAATGAGCCATTGGAATAGTTGGAATGACTCAGATCATATTAGTTTACGGTGCAGGATAGAATCAATATCTTTCTGGCATAATCTGACTGCAGATGCTTGTAGGGGGGAAGTAAAACAGTGTTCACACCTAGCCTATTGTCACGATCGTTGGAATCATACTCGGACCAATGTGCAGCGTGATCTGGGTTCCACATCTTTTTAAATTTAAAGTAAGTGAACCACACAACAAAACAATAAAGAATAAACTAAACGTGACGATAATGGAGTGCAAACATGCAACTACACATAAACAATATCCCACAAAACACAGGTGGAAAAAATGCTACTTAAATATGATCCCCAATTAGAGACAACGATTACCAGCTGCCTCTAATTGGGAATCACACAAAATCACATCAAAATCATAGAAAAACTAGAACCCCACATAGAAACAATAAACTAGACTAAACCCCCAGTCACGCCCTGACCTACTCCACCATAGAAAATAAGGGCTCAATATGGTCAGGATGTGACAGCACCCCCCCACCCAAAAGGTGCGGACTCCGGCCGCATAACCTGAAACCAAACGGGAGGGTGCTCTGGTGCGGGCTGAAGAATCCGCTCATCCCGCGGATCCAGCCATGGACCCAGGCTGAACACTGTAACTGGACTGGAACTCGGTGCAGAGGAAGACTCCTGCAATGGAGCTGACTGGACACTGTGTTTGGAAGCTCCGGACCGTTGACCGTCGCCGGAGGTTCCGAACTGTGGACCGTCTCAGGAGGTTCCTGGACTGTGGACCGTCGTTGGAGGTTCCGGACTGTGGACCGTCGTTGGAGGTTCCGGACTGTGGACCGTTGTTGGAGGTTCCGGACCATGGACCGTCGTTGGAGGTTCCGGACTGTGAAACGTCGCCGGAAGCTCTGGACTGGGAAACTTTGCCAGAAGCTCTGGACTGGGGACCGTCGCCGGAAGCTCTGGACTGGGAAACGTCGCCGGAAGTTCTGGACTGGGAAACGTCGCCGGAAGCTCTGGACTGGGAAACGTCGCTGGAAGCTCTGGACTGGGAAACGTTGCCGGAAGCTCTGGACTGGGAAACGTCGCCGGAAGCTCTGGACTGGGGACCATCGCCAGAAGCTCTGGACTGGGAACCGTCTCCGGAAGCTCTGGACTGGGAAACGTCGCCAGAAGCTCTGGAATGGGGACCGTCGCCGGAAGCTCTGGACTGGGAACCGTCGCCGCACACTGGAGACATGGTGGGTAGAACTGGCACAGGACATACTGGGCTGTGAAGGCACACTGGAGACCTGGTGGGTAGAGCTGGCACAGGACATACTGGGCTGTGAAGGCACACTGGAGACCTGGTGGGTAGAGCTGGCACAGGACATACTGGGCTGTGAAGGCACACTGGAGACCTGGTGGGTAGAGCTGGCACAGGACATACTGGGCTGTGAAGGCACACTGGAGACCTGGTGGGTAGAACTGGCACAGGACATACTGGGCTGTGAAGGCACACTGGAGACCTGGTGGGTAGAGCTGGCACAGGACATACTGGGCTGTGAAGGCACACTGGAGACCTGGTGGGTAGAGCTGGCACAGGACATACTGGGCTGTGAAGGCACACTGGAAACCTGGTGGGTAGAGCTTTTCAACGCGCCTGCGCTGCAGCATACTCCTTTCCACAACCTCTCTCCGGTATCTCTCATTACCTTCTTATACCGACTCCCACACAGGCTCTGGCACACTCCCCAGTTCTGCCGACCACCCCATGTGCCACCCATCCCCCCCCCAAAAGAATTGGGCTGTCTTTTGGGCTTTCTCTGTGGCCGCGAACCCCGGGCGTCGTCGCTGTCCACCCTTTTCTCCTTGCGTCTCCAGCCAAGGAAGGCGATCCTCTCCTGCCGGGATTTCCTCCCAAGTCCAGGATCCCTTCCCATCCAGAATCTTCTCCAAAGTCCATGTTCCTGGGCACGCTGCTTGGTCCTGTTTTGGTGGGATATTCTGTCACGATCGTTGGAATCATACTCGGACCAACGTGCAGCGTGATCTGGGTTCCACATCTTTTTTAATCTAAAGTAAGTGAACCACACAACAAAACAATAAAGAATAAACGAAACGTGACGATAATGGAGTGCTAATATGCAACTTACACATAAACAATATCCCACAAAACACAGGTGGAAAAAATGCTACTTAAATATGATCCCCAATTAGAGATAACGATTACCAGCTGCTTCTAATTGGGAATCATACAAAATCACCAACATAAAAAAACAAAACCAGAACCCCACATAGAAATAATAAACTAGACTAAACTCCCAGTCACGCCCTGACCTACTCCACCATAGAAAATAAGGGCTCGCTATAGTCAGGACGTGACACCTATAGAATATCCAGGGGAAAGGTGTTCACAGATTAAGCCGAGGGAGATGGGTGTCTCACAGATTTGTTTCAGATTCCAACCTCGCAGACTCGCAGCCAAGGATAACACTCAAATAATCAGGGGAGAGTTGTGTTAAAGTCACACACAAGTGACTTCTTATCAAAAGTCAAGATACTGACTGACTAGGCAGTGCCATGACTGGGGTTTTTGCAATTATACAGTGGCATGCACTCATCCATTGTTTATCAGGTTCTGTGTAATGTTACGCTAGAACTAATAGTCAGTTAAGAACAAATTCTTATTTACAATGACGGTCTACCCCGGACAAACTCTCCCCTAACGACGCTGGGCCAATTGTTCGCCGCCATATGGGACTCCCAATCACAGTCGGTTGTGATACAGCCCGGGATCGAATCTAGGTCTGTAGTGACTCCTCTAGCGCTACAATGCAGTGCCTTAGACCGCTGCACCACTCAGGAACCCTAAACCTATGACCTATGCATCTGACCCAGGTCGACAACCAACTCACCAACCTGCTAGCCCTCTTCAGCAGTACTCCATCCAACCAACCACCCTGTAGTCCAGGGAGTTAGCGCGGCTTGCTAACCCTGAGACTCAGTGCTGCTTGCTAGCCCTGAGACTCAGTGCTGCTTGCTAGCCCTGAGACTCAGTACTGCTTGCTAACCCTGAGTCTCAGTGTGTCTTGATAATGCTGAGCCTTCCCAACGCCTTGGACCAGAGCAACCAGCCAACCTACAAAACATCCCGCGCTCCGCTCTGCTCCCCATCCACCATTCGCCCTGATTACACAACAGGGAATTCCACAGAGAACCATTTCCCCATTAGGCTGTAACAGGAAGGGGAAGGAAGGGGGAGTGCCTGGTCCAGCCTGGTCCGTGTTTTATTATGATGGCTGAGATAACAGCAGGCCTCTTGTTTACGCCTTTCTCACCTCAGCAATCACACTAAAACTCCCCCACAGGCCAGTGTGAGTATGTGTGTGTGTGTGTGTGTGTGTGTGTATTTTTGTTGATGTTTTGGTGCCCAGCATTGCTCTGGTATGGAACACTTAAGCCTGTGTAGATTGTGTAAGTGCAACTATAAGGTCTCTCTGTTGCGTGGGAATACAGCCGCCACAGGGTCTCACTGTAATCCACAGACCTGTGTGTGAGCGCAGAGGTATGGTTTTACTACTGTTGACAACACAATTAGGGTGTGAGAAGTGAACAAACATGGGGTTCTGCTTTGGATACGTAAGTCCACGCCTGGACACAACTGATATGTACAGTTTGTTTTTCAACCAATCCACACATTTCTTGTTTACAATCTATAGTTTTGGCAAGTTGGTTAAGACATCTACTTTGTCCATGACATAAGTCATTTTTCAAACAATTGTTTACAGACAGATTATTTCACTTAAAATTCACTGCATCACAATTCCAGTGGGTAAGAAGTTTACATACACTAAGTTGACTGTGCCTTTAAACAATTTGGAAAATTCCAGAAAATTATGTCATGGCTTTAGAAGCTTCTGACATAATTTGAGTCAATTAGAGGTGTACCTGCGGATGTACTTCAAGGCCTTCAAACTCAGTGCCTCCTTGCTTGACATCATGGGAAAATCAAAAGAAATCAGCAAAGACTTCAGAAAAAAAATTGTACACCTCCACAAGTCTGGTTCATCCCTTTGGAGCAATTTCAAAATGCCTGAAGGTACCACGTTCATCTGTACAAACAATAGTACGTATAAAGTATAAACATCATGGGACCACGCAGCCTTCATACCGCTCAGGAAGGACACGCGTTCTGCCTCCTAGAGATGAACGTACTTTGGTGCGAAAAGTGCAATTCAATCCCAGAACAACAGCAAAGGTCCTTGTAAAGATGCTGGAGGAAACAGGTATAAAAGTATCTATATCCACAGTAAAAACAAGTCCTATATCAACATAACCTGAAAGGCCGCTCAGCAAAGATGAAGCCACTGCTCCAAAACCGCCATAAAAAAGCCAGACTATGGTTTGCAACTGCACATGGGGACACAGATTGTACTTTTTGGAGAAATGTCCCCTGGTCTGATGAAACAAAAATCGAACTGTTTGACCATAATGACCATCTTTATGTTCGGAGGAAAAAGGGGGAGGCTTGCAAGATGAAGAACACCATCCCAACCGTGAAGCACAGGGGTGGCAGCATCATGTTGTGGAGGTGCTTTGCTCCAGGAGGGACTGGTGCACTTCACAAAATAAATGGCATCACGAGGAAGGACAGTTATGTAGATAGATTGACGCAACATCTCAAGACATCAGTCAGAAAGTTAAAGCTTGGTCGCAAATGGGTCTTCCAAATGGACAATGACCCCAAACATACTTCCAAAGTTGTGGCAAAAAGGCTTAAGGACAACAAAGTCGAAGTATTGGAGTGGCCATTACAAAGCCCTGACCTCAACCCTATCGAACATTTGTGGGCAGAACTGAAAAAGTGTGTGCGAGCACGAGGCCTACAAACCTGACTCAGTTACACCAGCTCTGTCAGGAGGAATGGGCCAAAATTCACCCAACTTATTGTGGGAAGCTTGTGGAAGGCTACCCAAAACCTTTGACCCAAAAACAATTTAAAGACAACGTATGTAAACTTCTGACCCACTGGGAATGTGATGAAATAAACAAAAACTTAAATAAATCATTCTCTCTACTATTATTCTGACATTTCACATTCTTAAAATAATGCGTTGATCCTAACTGACCTAAGACAGGGAATTTCTACTAGGATCAAATGTCAGGAATTGTGAAAAACTGAGTTTAAATTAATTTGGCTAAGGTGTATGTAAACTTCCGACTTCAACTGTACAAGTGTGCATGTGAGCAGAGCTGTATGGTATCACTAGTGTACACAAAGCGAGGTGTGGATATCATGCATCACTGAAGCATGCATGAGAGCACCAGCTGCTCCGGACGACTGTGTGATCACTCTCTCTGTAGGAACTACAGCCCCGGGTTCAATCCCAGTCGGCCATGACCAGGAGCCATGACCGGCCACACCCTCGGATGACGCTGGGCCAATTGTGCATGGGCGGTGTACAATTGGCCCAGCGTCATCCGAGTTAGGGGAGTGTCTGGCCGGGTTGATTTCTTTGGCTTATCATGCTCCAGTAACTCCTTGTGGCATGCCGGGCGTCTGCAAGCTGCCTCAAGTTGTCAGTTGGACAGGGTGTCCTACGACACATTGGTGCGGCTGGCTTCTGGGTTAAGAAGCCGCACGGCTCGGCAGGTCATGACGCATGGCTCTCAACGTTCCCCTCTCCCGAGTCTGTTGGGGAGCTGCAGCGAACAGACAAGATCCTAAATTCCAATTAGATATCACAAAAAAAGGGCAGTCAACTTGAGTTACTCAATGAGAAGGAGCAGCACTAAACTAGCCTGCAACGTCACTAGCTCAAACTATGCATGTTATGACCACATCTAAACTTTCATTTGGCTTCAGTGTGCTATTGACTCTTCATTTAGGAATGAATGGTGTCAAGTGATCGATGGCTTTGTCCATTCATACAGTGTATACAGTAATTGGCCGGTGCCCACTCATGCACGTATCAAAAGCCTACTAAAGGTATACTAATGCCCCCTTTCTCCTCCTAGTCCCTTGTTGGTGGAGGACCTGCGTGTAGATGGATCATTGATAACCCTTATAATCCTTTAAAAGACTGACTCGATACCCCCCCCAGATGAACTGTTCCCTCGGGTCATGTAGACATGAATCATTAGACAAAGAGAGGGAGAGTGAGACTGACTTATGCTGCTCTTAGATATTGAGACATCCTCTCTTAAAAAGGACTGAGTGAGAGAAAGAAAGAAAGAAACAGAAAGAGGGGGAAAGAGTGACAGCGAAAGAGAAAGAGAGAAACAAGACGAGTGACTGACATCGCGCGGCATAAACTTGTTCTGCGAGCAATAAGAATTGAGGCGATAACTCTTTTGCTTTGAAACTTTAACAAGATAATAAGATAATCCAATGTTATTGTAGTGGGGGGATTGTAAAAAAGAGAAAGGGTTGTTAAGAATACAGGAGTGTAATTACCGGGTTTGTTGAAGCCAGGGGAGGCTAGTTGGCGGCAATTAGAGACTCCAACAGATAAGAGAGTAAGGAGAGAGAGAGAGAGAGAGAGAGAAGCTGGGCCAAACCAAACTTCCTTCAAAACAGTTTAACATTTCTGCTCCTTGCCAATGATGCATGCATTTCTCTTTCTCTCTCAATCTCTCTCTCTTTCTATCGCTCTCTCTATTGCTCTCTCTCTCTCTCTAGTGATGATCTCAGGCCTTCCACTGGTCTTCCAGAACCAGTGGTGTAAACTACTCAAGTAAAAATAGCTGTTGAGTCTTCCTGTCCTCTGCATGTTTCTCTCTCTCTATATACTGTATATATTTCATTCAGCTGCTGAGCTCTCCTCTCTTTCATACTTTCTCCGCTTATCTCTTTCTCAATCTTATCCAGCTGCTGTTCATCTCTTCTCCTCTGTCCTTCATGCCTTCTGCACTCTTTCCATTACCTTTCAGTCTTAACTAACCATGAGCACAGTCAAAGGCAACACAAGGCCATTTTGTCTTATAGCCACAACACCTCAATAAGTTTCCCTCAGATGCTATGTTCCCCCACTAATGGTTAAGGTTAGGATTTGGGGTGGGAAAGCTGATCCTAGATCTCTCATAGAGTAGATAGCCAATAGAAACTACCCAACTCTGCCTACCCCTGCTCTATAACCTCCTTTGCTTTCTCTCAACCAAATCCTATACGAAGCCAAGTGGGAACTAAGCAAGAAACTCTAGGTAGGCTTTCCCGGAGACCAACAGGGACTGCATTGATGTCTTGAGGTAGTGGAGGGGCATATCAAACAACGCCCTCTGAGACAACATGAGGTGGAACTATTAGAGGGCCAGAGCTACTGTACTGTATGAGACGGAAGGAAGTACACAGGCTGACCTTTCACCTCTGCTTCTCCATTCACTCTCAAAGAGGCCTTGTTGTTTGTCTTTCAGCCTTGGTCCTGAAGGAACCATGTGTGTGCTAGGTCATGCCAGTCCAGTCCTTGGTTCATTATGAAAGGCCTACATCTCACAATAGTGACACATTTGGTCAAGTCTTTGATGAATTTACGAAAGCCCAAAATCTCATAGTAGTGACAAATCTAGTCAAGATATACAAGGGCTACTAAAGTGTTAAATTTGTTGCCTGGTAACGATAATGCACCAAGACCAAAGTGTCGAGCAGAGGTAGTGTGGAAAGTCATAACATTGTGGTTATGATTTCACACCATGAAATGGGGCTTGTCTAGCAGCATTGCTAGCAATCACACACTCATTTTACACTAAGAACGGATCCCAGGGCTGTCCCAGTACATCTGAGCCTGGCTAACCAGTTGTCTTCATTCAGCGAATCAAAGCCGACCCAAACCAAGCCAAAACATCCCAGAGGATTGAGAGAGTGTGAGAGAGAGAGAGTGTGAGAGAGAGTGTGAGAGAGAGTGTGAGAGAGAGAGAGAGAGAGAGGGAGAGAGAGAGAGAGAGAGAGCGCTGAAGAATATAAGAGAAGAGGACAAGAGCACAAAAAAAGGATGTGAAAGACTTGGAGTAAGAGAGACCAACTCTAATGCACTACATCAAAAATCAAAAATGAGGCAGATCTCTTGAAGTTTCCTTCCTTTCCTCTCCTTTGATATTCAACTCTATACATCCGACAGTGAAATGAGGAGCTGGATGTATTTCCACAAGATTCTTGAAAGACATGCTGCAATTAGTTGCGGGGAGACTATTTTTTTATCCTTTTGGTTGGAGGGGTACGCCCCTTCTGTCTTCTGGTATGTGGAGTACAATAACATGTACACTCTGAGGCTGAACACAGCTGAGACACAGTTGAAGATACAGGCCAACGCCGACAACGTGGCCTCAAGATGTGAAATAGCACTATACATAAAGGCCTACAGTACACAAACAAACACATGCATGAACGCACACACACATGCAAACTAAGAAACATAGACACACACAAACATACACGGGGGGGGGGGCACTCACACCACATACACACGCACATGCATTTACTCACACTAAAACACACTCACTCACACGCATTAACACAGACACACACATAGTGGCTAACTGAATACTGCTGTGATGTTTACACCCTTGTATTGTTCCCAGTTCCCAGACAGAGCTTGAGTCTTCTTACAGCCTGGGAATTGATGCATTATCTCTGTACTGTATATCTGTGCATAACTTAATGTGCAGAACATACTGTACTACATTCCGAAAGGAATGTAGGTACAGTGAGAGGAAGGGGGAGACGGATGGAGGGAGGAGAGGACTTGGAGGATAGGGAAACTAAATGTAGTGAGGAAAGGGGGGATAGATGGTTGAAAAGAGAGGAAGGGAAGAGAGGGGGAATCATTAGAGGGAGGAGAAGAATGGAATATAGAGGGGAGATGAATGGAGGATGGTAGAAGAAGGAGAGAACTCACCAGGCCAGCGATGGGAGTGGGTAATCTGTTGATTTTCTTCACCAAGCCAGGTTTGATGGCGCTCAGCAACCTGAGGGGGAGAGAGAGAGAGAAAGGATAGATAGAGATAAGACTTCTACACCATGGAATATAGATAACATCTGTAAAAAAAAAACTAAATGTACATCCAACTTAAAAAACGTGAAAAAAGTAATATATAATATCTAATCAGGTGCAGGACAGAATCAGACGCACAAAAGACAACGTTTCAATCCGTGTTGGATCTTCATCAGGTCATGAAAAAACAAGTTAAAAAAGAAAGAGTAAATGAAAGAAGGAATCCTATGTGGCTGTGTTTGGAGGTTAGTGGTGACACGGGCTCTAAATCAGTTGGAAGGACTCAAGGACATACAGAAAGGCCTTGAGACTTTAATACACACACACGCACACACACACACACACACACACACACACACACACACACACACACACACACACACACACACACACACACACACACACACACACACACACACACACACACACACACACACACACACACACACACACACACACACACACGTGGTGTACGATCATACTCTATCTCAGTGTGCCTTTACTGTATCCAGTCATGTGTTATTCCTGAGGAAGTGGGCATGAGTGGTTGGGATAATGTTGTCAGGTCATGGATCACAACACATTACAAAAACACACACAGACAGAGTACTGTAGCTATAATACATCACTGTACACACGCACTTCTTTCAAAAACATGGGAAGACATGAGACACCCCTTTTGAAGTCCATCCACCACCCCTCTCTACTTAAGGCGACCGCCTCAAAAACAAAACATGAGAAAAAATTGGGGTGAGGGTGTCAAAGCCAAACAGATCATTTCCTTGCGGTCCAACCCTTCCCTTGTTTAGAGAGAGCTCAAGGTCAAACAGGGGACATTCTCCAACTTCCTCCCAAGGTGCAATGTTTTTTTAGAACACTTCAGAGGGGATGTTCTAGTCTTATCTGATCCTAGGTCTGTTCCTAAGTCAAGTTATTGATGTTCCACCTGAGGAAGGTACAAGAGTTCCACCTATCTGATTCCAGACCTGTTACTACAGTACATCCTGTTATTGCGGAATGCACTACAAGATTCTCCACTTTTCCTAGTATTATCTGATCCCAGACCTGCTCCTAAGTTCTGTTATTGCTATTCTACGTAAGGAATGCACTTCAAAGTTCATCCTTTGTTCGTCATCAAAGTCAGAGCCAAAAATCGTCTGGTGATAACCATCTCTAAGGTTACGTTATGATGCACCTGGAAGACAATGTGATTCTACCTGAAACGCTGAGTGGAAAAGTGGAGTGTTTGAGTTGTAGATGGATGGCTGCGGATGGCGAGATATGGAAAGGATTAGGCGTATGGTTGTAAGGGAGCCTCTGATTGTTGACAAAGGGGTTTTACGCTCGACTGGGTTCATAGAGAGAAATGGGAGAAAGTGTATTTTTCTGTGATAGGGGTTATTGACAATATGGTAAGATAAAAGCTGATCATTCAATGGTGGTAGGGCTGGGCGATATGACCAAAATCTCATATCCCGATATAGGTCATTTCATATTCCGATAACGAAACATATCACGATACAGCACATTTCCCGTAAATTCAATGAAAAAATAGTTTATATAAAATGACCACATGTAAAGGCCTATTTCTTATTACATTTGGAATTATACTCAACAAATAAAAAGTACTTACTCATATTTGAATATTTCTCCTTTTATTTAGAACCTTTGTGCAAATGTTCAATTAAGCATGTGACAAAATATAAAATATGAATAATATAATCTAAAATCTAAAAAGGTAAATAGAAAATACTTCAACTATAGTTGCAAACAAAATAAATTGGCCTAAAACGTGAATATGGTCTAAAATATCCAAACCTGTTACGGTTCTCGTCTGGTGAAGGAGAAGCGGACCAAAATGCAGCGTGGTATTTTTGAGACATGTTTAATAACGATGAAAACGAACAATACAAAAACAACAAACGGAACGTGAAAAACCAATACAGCCTATCTGGTGACAACAAACACAGAGACAGAGAACAATCACCCACGAAATACTCAAAGAATATAGCTGCCTAAATATGGTTCCCAATCAGAGACAACGATAATCACCTGACTCTGATTGAGAACTGCCTCAGGCAGCCATAGACTATGCTATACACCCCCAAGACAAAACACACCACGAAAAACCCATGTCACACCTTGGCCTGACCAAATAAATGCAGACAAACACAATATACTTTGACCAGGGCGTGACAAAACCAAACATAACTCTTTAATCGTAGAACTGTTTGAATTGTAGAACCAAACAAATGAATACAGGCCTAACAAATATTGGTCTGTACCAAATGTAAACATGGAACACTTTCCAGTTTAAACTATAGCAGCAAAATAAGGCTCACAAATAAATATCTAAAATATAACAAGTAAACAAAACACTCCTTCAAGTTTGAATGAACGTTACAGCATTTTTTTGGGGGGGGGGGTCTCAATCCTAGACTCTCTCCGTACTGTTTCACATGATTCTTGCGTAGGTGGTAAAAGAGACTAGTGGTGTTTGAGCCTGACCGGCCTGCTGCATCTTTTGCGGAGGGTGGTTTTCTGAGAGTGTGGTTTTCTGAGAGGGTGGTTTTCTGAGAGGGTGGTTTTCTGGGAGGGTGGTTTTCTGGGAGGGTGGTTTTCTGAGAGGTTGGTTTTCTGAGAGGGTGGTTTTCTGGGAGGGTGGTTTTCTGAGAGGGTGGTTCTCTGGGAGGGTGGTTTTCTGAGAGGGTGGTTTTCTGGGAGGGTGGTTTTCTGAGAGGGTGGTTTTCTGGGAGGGTGGTTTTCTGGTCCGTGTCAGACTTTTCAGACCCAAACCACGTCCACGCGACCGAAGTAGCCCCTCTTTTAGGTACAAGCTCCGTGTCTTCCCGCGCTTTGTGTCACGTTCACTCTCCTCCATGTTTGTTGGTGTTGCAAAATTCCCTTCCACACGTGCCGCAAAGCGTCGTCCAATTGACGAAAGATATTGCCTTAAGGAGTGCGATTTGCAACACAATGAAATAAACGATAGAGCATAATATGAAAGATAGACGTTTTTCTATCGTCACGCGATATATATCGTCATATCGCCCAGCCCTAAATGGCGGTGTTACAATTCTGCATGGATTTCCATAAAAATAAATGTTTATTTGGCCTGGAATGCGTTCAATGTTTTTAACATGATAAATTCGATAATTACTGTTATCCCGCATGCACACACACACACACACACACACACACACACACACACACACACACACACACACACACACACACACACACACACACACACACACACACACACACACACACACACACACACACACACACACACACACACACAGTTAGACAGCTTACAGACAGCAGAGACACACAATTCACATTTGAAGACTGCCTGTCACCCACCTAAGATGACCAATCTGTTTGAGTTGACCGCAGGGAAGCACCTCAAGCCCCATCATAGTCTCCAGAAGGGCTGTACTAAATCCCTAGGGTGTCTGTGAATTGCACCACACAAACAGACTCCACACACTGGAACTTAGAAGGAGGACCGAGACCTATAAATCTCCTAGATTTACTCCACTGTAAAGTAAAGTATGTTATGTCCACAGGATGAGGAACATGTCTGAAGGGAGGGGGGGGGGAGTAGAGACTATAGCCATAACACAGGTGTTCACACAATGTGAAGTATGTAGCTGACACTTTTATCACAGGCTGGGTGGGAGGATGCATGTGATTTATACACCACAGGAAAAGGGTTGAGGACTCAATGAGTAGTTCACTGTAGTTATTTATTTGTTTATTTACTGTCTCTATCTTATTCAAATGCTTTTAGGAGATGCAATAGGGATTACAGTTTTTTTCGATTGCTCAACGACAGTGGACACAACTGGAGTCACATGTGCAAAACTCTAACTACAGTCTGCACAGCAGCAGTTCATGTGGACCAAACTCTAGTTCGTTTTTCATTGCTTGAACACAGTTTTCAAAACTCTACACACTTATCCCATGACTTTAACCACAACCTGCACAACACTGTGGATTTACAGCACTTTGTTCAAACGCTTACACACTGCTGTCAAAACTGTGAACCACACATTCAAAACGGAATAGATTTCTGCCTTGTGCCTTTCAAACACTGCTGATTGCAATTTCAGCTGAAAGGCTAAGCAGGTGTCTTGTTTTAGACTTGTTAGTGAACACACACACATATTACAGTATATATAGGTAGAGCTCAGAAAGACTCATTTTGGAAATGGAACAAGGAAGATGGGTTCGTGGAGGGAGAAGGGTGGCAGGGAGAGGGCAGATGCGTGGAGGAAGACAAAGAAGACAAAGAGCTGTTATTTCAGATTAAATAAGGGCTACACTTATAGACCATGTCGTGAACCATGGTCTCTCATTGAGAGAGGCAGGGTTGAGGTTGCAACCCAATCTGCAAAGATTCACAGTGGCATCTGTAATGCGAATTTTCCATCATACAAACAGGTGAGAGTTACATCCTTACAGTAAATGAAAACATTACAGGAATCTATTTTGTATTGCAATTATAGAATATTTACACAGATATATATTACAGTAAGTTTGACTGTAAAATATATTTTTACAACAGGACCCAAAGGCTGCCCCCAACAGGGGGAAGAGGAAAAATATTTTCAGATGCGCAGGAAAATGCTATTGTTGACATGGTTGTTGTCAACAATGCAATAAAACTGCGGGAGATTCAAGATCGAGTGCTGGCTGATAATGATATATTTGAAAATGTTAATTCTGTCAGCACAACAACTATTGCTCGAGTCCTAAAGAAACACCAAGTTACAATGAAACAGTTATACACTGTACCATTCGAGAGAAACAGTGAACGGGTAAAAGAGCAAAGATACCAATATGTCCAGGTAAGACGTCTGAGGTTACGTACACAGCTATACAAAATATTTACAGTAAAAAAAATACTAGCATTTCTACAGTAAAACTGTGCACTTACTGTTTTTCAGAGAGTAATGGAGGTGGAAGCACTGGAAAGACCACATTCATTTGTATTTATTGATAAAGCTGGATTTAACCTTGCCAAAACACGGTGCAGAGGAAGGAATGTTATAGGTCAAAGGGCCACTGTGGAGATTCCAGGCCAAAGGGGGGGAAATATCACCATGTGTGCAGCAATGGCCAATGATGGTTTGCTTCTCAACACACCACTCATTGGCCCATACAACACAGAAAGGCTTATAGCTTTCCTAGAACAGCTCTATGCTCAGCTAGTGCCAGCAGAACAGGGGGAGCCAGTAAGAAACCCCCAAGTTTTTGTCATAGTTTGCGATAACGTTGCTTTTCACCATTCTGCAGCTGTCACAGATAGGTTTGCAGCACATCACAGATTTATGGTTTTGTACTTGCCTGCATATTCACCCTTCCTCAACCCAATAGAGGAGTTTTTCTCTGCCTGGAGGTGGAAAGTGTTTGGTCACCACCCACATGACCAAATGTCTCTTTTGGAAGCCATGCGTGCCGGATGTGAGGACACGAGTCCAGAGGACTGCCAGGGATGGATAAGGCACTCCAGAAGGTTCTTCCCCAGGTGCATGGCAAGAGAAAACATTAGATGTGATGTTGAAGAAAACCTGTGGCCTGATGCTAGAGAGAGGCAGGATTAGCCCCTCAATTATGTGTTCGAATTACAGTATGTACTTTTAGTTTCTACACTTTTTTTCTCATTACTGTAATTCCGTAAATTACTACAGACTATTGAAGCAAACCGCTAATTTTCATTTACCTTAAAGAATTGTTATGTTCTAAAAAATTTAATAAATCATGTGAAAGAATGTCACTCTTTTCTTTGAAGAAAATATTACTTTGTATGAAGTCAATGAAATTGTTCAAACTGTAAAGATGAAAAGTTTGTATTTTCTGTATTGGTGTTTGATGCTAGTGTTTTTACTCTCAGTGTGTTCTGAGTGTGTGTTATCTCAGTGAGGGTTGTGCATAGTGTTTGGCTGCTCTGAGCGTGTTTTGAGCCATGTGTTAAGAGTTGTGTTGCTTGGAATGAGTTTTGCAGGTAATGTGAACTGTTTAGCTCAGGTGACTGTTGGTAGTGCAGACTGTAGTTAGAGTTTTGCACATGTGACTCCAGTTGTGCCCACTGTCGTTTAGCAATCAAAAAAAACTGTAAATAACTCTGGACCAATGTCTTTTGACTTATTTTTTGTGTAACGGCGTTCTTCATTTGTCGCAAGAAAGTCGGACCGAAATGCAGCGTGTTGGTTACTCATGTCTTTAATGAAACAAATGACGATACATGAAATAACTTATAAATACAAAAACAACAAACGGAACGTGAAAAACCTATACAGCCTGTCTGGTGAACACTAACACAGAGACAGGAACATTCACCCACGAAATACAAAGTGAAACCCAGGCTACCTAAATACGGTTCCCAATCAGAGACAACGAGAATCACCTGACTCTGATTGAGAACCGCCTCAGGCAGACAAACCTATGCAACACACACCCCTAATCAGCCACAATCCCAATAACTAAAAAACCCCACTAAGAAATACAACAAACATAAACCCATGTCACACCCTGGCCTGACCAACTAATTAACTAAAACACAAAATACTAAGACCAAGGCGTGACATTTTGGGCAACAAATTCGGTGTTAAGCCCAAGTCACTCAACTCAAACTGTCGGTCTATAGCCCAAACATATATAGTCAACATTATAAAATGTGCACGTAATGTACAGTTAGCCTGGCTAACAAAGCCAAACTTGGTTATTTACTGCTGCTCTTTAATTAACATTACTTGTTATACGTATTTCTTTTTTTATAGGTATTTTCTTAAAACTGCATTGTTGGTTAAGGACTTGTAAGTACGCATTTCACTGTAAGGTCTACACCTGTTTCATTTGCCGCATGTGGCAAACACCATTTGATTTGATTTGATTACCCCAGTTGCACCACACGGTCTGGCATGCTAGGCTACTACTGTACAGTATAATCTGTGCATAAAGTGCTTTGAGCGCTTGGGAAAATTGCTCGATAAAGGCAACACTTATTGTGCCGAGCCACAAGGGGAAACGTACCTGAGGACACTGCCTACAGTAACGTGAAGGAGTTGCAAACGATGGGGAACACTTACTCGCACAGCAGGATCCCGTTCTCCAGGCCTCCCCTGAAGTCCTTGTCACCGAAGCATCTGCCTGTGACCGCCTGTCGATCAGAAAGGGAAAAACAAAGATGGCGTCAGCTCCCTTGTTCGTATTCCTCATTGCTCCTTCAACAGTTTAGGTGCTGCAGTGTTGGTTAAAAGTCATGCGCATCAGCTATTCCTTTTCCTCTGTCTCTGTGTGCCACCGTCTTTTCTCTTTCAAAAACACCCGTCTTTCCTTAGTTGAAGATAAATAACTACAAAATGCTATGTTTTTTAACATTTGGCTACTTCAATAGCACATGAAGAAGCATGGCCGGCCGAAGCGGATGAAAGAGAGTGAGCATCCCACATCAAACTGTACATCATCGTCCACTAACCAAAAACTCCAATAACCTTTGTTCTTGGCGCTTAAAGCTTTTCCTCCACAAACCTCCAGATAAAACCGCCAGAGCGAAGAGGAAGAGAACAAGAAACTAAGTCTATTCGGTAACGCTTGCTAGTTCACAGCGCTAGCTAACAAGCGGTACGCTAACAAGCTTGACATAAGCTGCCATCATCCCCACAAAATCGCTCTCTGGGGCTGCTCCAGGCCACTAATTGGTTGTGACATAAGAGATTAATCTCTACTAGTAGTTCAGTGGTCTCTTGGTGGGGGTAAGCTATACGTTTGCATGCTGTTGCATGACTGGACTAAGTCAACATTTGTCACTGTGGTCTAAGGCCTAGCCTAGCTTAGCCTATACATCCGAATAGGATATTTGGATGTATAGGCTAGGCTGTATTGTTCAAATGTACATTTGTTATTTTCAATCTTAACTGCAACACATTTTTTTAGCATCCAAAGATGACAGTATGCTTATATACTTCAGACTGGTATCAGGTGCAGTATCATAGAAAAGCACTGAAAAAGCTCCTTCCAATTTCAAGCAGAGCAACACTTAGAGAAAGCATTGACTAATGTCAGCATGCTAATACAACTTATGATGGAAACCTCAGCAAGTTAGAGTACCTGTTCACCTCTTGACCTTTCAAGGTTCCTTGACCTCTAACCTGGACGGTTATGTGTACAGAAGGACATCCTCCTCACACACATCCCAAATCCTGGCAAACACAATGTTTACAACACACACACACACACACACACACACACACACACACACACACACACACACACACACACACACACACACACACACACACACACACACACACACACACACACACACACACACACACACACACACACACACACACACACACACACACACACACACAAAAACTAATTACAACCGTTTTACTCAAATATCAGCAGTACTTACTTTAATAATCTCTCCTCACTCAAAAAACACCTCTAACCTCCCCGCTGTCAGACTTGTAAGAGCCAGACAAAGTTAAAAGTCATTCATTTTCACATAGCAAAGAATAGCCATTTAAA
Organism: Oncorhynchus masou masou; assembly: GCF_036934945.1. NCBI lineage: Eukaryota > Metazoa > Chordata > Actinopteri > Salmoniformes > Salmonidae > Oncorhynchus > Oncorhynchus masou. The sequence goes on along the minus strand of NC_088220.1, from coordinate 43,694,992 downwards.
AAGTAGCCTATCTTTGGATCGTTCATTTGGAAGCCAAAACAATTAGGGGATTAAATTCCCTGACTGATACATTTATTAGTACAGCTGTGGAAAATGTGTGGAGATTGGGGATATACAACGACTGGCTGGCTGGGGTGTGCATTTCTGTCAGTTCTTTGGCTCATTTGGACTTGGACGGTGTACAAAATAAACGGACTGCTGTATGTCAGTGAGTAGGCCAAAATGTTGATCTGTGTTGGGTGGTGGGTGAAACAAGCCCTACCACCTGGTGTGTGTGTTACAGATCCGGCTAGTGTGCTGACGTTGGGGCCATTCACTACGACTATTCATACGGTGGGTGAGAATTGTGAACCCGGCATTGTCTTCCCATTGACGACAAAAGTGATGAGAGACGACATTCTTTTTGGGAGGCCTGTGTCACTGTGTGAGGTCCAAACGTCCAAACATTAACCTGTCAGAAAGCATTTGGTCCAAATTATGAGCATCATTTTGAATTGCTGTATAGTTTTCAGTTTATAATAATATAGTGCAATGTAGACTAATACAGTGTCAGACTCCAAAGTAAAGTATCAGCCTAGATGTGCTTTAATACAGCAGCATATTTCACTCTAGTGGTGATGACCTTGATATATCAACACATGAGCTAAAATTGAGGGTAACGGCAATGTCTACCAGGCTTGAATAATGGCTTATGTCAACCTGGTGTCCACTGATTCACCTGATGTGGACTCGAGGCATAGAGGGCATCAGCAGATGGCTGTGTTTCACCAACTGAACAGGGCTGGGGGATACAGTATGACATCTGGTTATTTTTTACCACACAGAAAGAGCTGCAATGTACTGTAGCAGAGGGACAAAACTGCACCCACTCATTCAACCAGGCTGTTTCACGCAAACTGGCCCACAGCAGTTTTGTTTCACTAAAGAATCATTCTTTTAAAGGAAATTGGGAAGCTCGAAAATACGACGACGACACATGTGTGTCACTAAAGAATCATTCTTTTAAAGGAAATTGGGAAGCTCGAAAATACGACGACGACACATGGCTTCACATACAACTATGAAGTAAATAACCAACAAAGCTCAATAAAAGTGCCTCAAGCCACAGCCTCAAAATGCACTGCCCTCGGGGTTACGTCCATAAACCTGCATTAAGTCTTCCTGGTCTGGAGGCTGGCTATAACACCGCCTGCGATTGGCCAATTGGACGTCTGGGCTCAGAATATTGAGGGGCTCTGTTTTTCTCCTTGCCTGGCCCCTTTTTGGCAGCCACTGTAATTGTTAAAGACCCTGTAATTCCTGCATGTCTGCTTGTCTCATACGAGCTGCCTCGACACACAGACAACACAGAGACCCGCTAAAACTGAAAGGAAGCTGGTAGAACTCGCGCAGGCCTTAGGCCCACCACCACACCCAGGCTTACCTCATCATAGAGATTTCTGGCTGGGGGGGGGGGGGGGGCTGATCGCTAAAGCAGGCCATTCCTGGCTAATATAGCCCCTCTGGGACTTGTATCAGGAAGCTATAGTCTAACACGGCAGTAAAAGCTGAATTAGTTCCTAGCACACCAAGGGAGGGTCCTTAGACTGGAGCCTTACTGTACTGTGACAGGTTCAATTGAATAAACACACAACTCCCTGAGTAAAAATGGCCTTGGGGTCAAGCGCCCAGGAGAGTTTGACCCCAAAGTCTAATTGACCCTTTCGTCTAGTTCAAAGTTGAAAACCCTTTAATCCAGTTCAAAAGTCAAAAGCCCTTTAGACAAAATCCTGTGACATAAGACCCATCAAAGGGCCAACATTTTCCTGAACAGATGTCTCTCTTTCTGGAAATAGACTTAACTGGACCCATAGGGCCCAGCCAATGAAAACAGAACTATTACCATATGGTAATCTCTGGGGTATTTCCGTGGAAAGCTACCTGTCCCAAATGAATAACCGGTAATTCCAGGTTCACGAAAGGCATGTTTCCGTGACTGCAGGAGTGTAGTATGATGTCCCATCTAGGGATGAAAAGGGTCGGAAACGTTCCGGTAAATTTCCAAAATTTTTCCTGAAATTATCCATGGGAAGATAAACCCGGGATTTTGGGGAATTCTAAGTTAACTTATAACAGTGAACCTTTTTTGTGGGATACACATAAGGCAAGTCTAGGTCTTGTGGCAAATTTTGGTTAAACTATCCCCAATTCAATGGGATTGTAACCCTCTGTATGCACAGTGCATTCTTCCATCACATGTACAGCTGACTCTCAAGATCTTGCAGACTAATGAAATGCTGTTGAGCCCACACTACTACACTGTCTGAGCCAAGGACTACATGCATTCTTGTAAGTTTTGATTACAATACTGGGTGGGGTGAAAACATTTTATGACATACATTATTTTTTGTTAACTAGTAAATAGTAGCCTACAGCAAAGTGTGTTTAAATAATTTCTAACTTGTTTACCATTTCTGCTAGTTAGTTTTTGCTACCATGTGGGTTTTAGCTTGCTCGAGCCTGCTAACTAATGAGTGTTAATTCACCTGTTTCCATACATGTTTCATTTAAAAAAATGTATTTTACAAAGGAGTTGTTTAATCTAACTGCTTAAAAATGTATCTGTACATGGAATTGTGTTTGGGTATTATTATGTTTAAGAAGTGGACATTGAGGAGGTCCAGGGAGAAGACATGGAAGCCTGAGAGGAAGACAACCAAAGCTTTAGTTTCTAGACTATCATTTTACAGATGTATGTTGAAAACGTTTTTGGGAGATGAGATGGATCATTGGGGATCATTCAATATTCCCTTTCTTTTGCTGTTCAGGGAAATCATTCCATGTGAAGAGTCAACTCATTTAACTAAAGTTAATTCGTAACTCAATTGTATTATTTTGGAAGGATTTAATCATTTGCAATTATGTCTACTTATGATAAGGTAAAAGGTTTCTTTCTGTCTCCACAGGATATGGTAAATATATCCAATGCAAAAAACATCTACATTTAAATGCTATTAATATTAATTTGCATATATTTCCGTTCATTCCCATATATTCCCGTTAAATCCTAGTGTGAATAACTAGTGTTATTCGGCAAAGCCTAGCCAGAGATCATGGTTTTATAAAGTAACATGTACAGTATACAGTGCCTTCAGAAAGTATTCACACCTCTTTACTTTTCCCACATTTTTTGTTGTGCTACAGACGGAATTTAACATTTTTTAAATTGAGATTTTGTTTCGACACACAATTTCCCATAATGTTAAAGTGGAATTCTGCTTGTAGAAACTGTTCTAAATTGGTTATAAAATTAAAATCTGAAATGTATTCAACCTCTTTGTTATGGCATGCCTAAATAAGTTCAGCAGTAAAAATATGCTTAACAAGTCACATAAATTGCATGGACTTTGTGTGCAATAGTTTTAACATAATTTTTTAAAAGACTACCTCATCTCTGTACCCCAGTACATACAATTATCTGTAAGGTCCCTCAGTCGAGCAGTGAGTGTCAAGCATAGATTCAATCACAAAGACAAGGAAGGTCTTCCAATGCCTTGCAAAGAAGAGCACCTATGGGTAGATGGGTAAAAAAAGCAGACATTGAATATCCCTTTGAGGATGGTAAAAGTTATTAAATACACGTTGGATGGTGTATCAATACAGCCAGTCACTACAAAGATACAGGCGTCCTTCCTAACTCAGTTGCCAGAGAGGAAGGAAACCACTCAAGAGATTTCACCAATGGTGACTTTAAAACAGTTAATGGCTGTGAAAACTGAGGATGGATTAACAACATTTTAATTACTCCACAATACTAACCAAATTGACAGATTGAAAAAAAGGAAGCCTGTACAGACTAAAAATATCTAAGAAATTAACTACATGTCCTGAATACAAAGCGTTATGTTTGAGGCAAATCCAACACAACACATTATTGAGCACCACTTCATATTTTCAAGCATGGTGGTGGCTGCATCATGTTATGGGTATGCTTGTTGAATCAAATCAAATCAGATTTTATTGGTCACATACACATGTTTAGCAGATGTTAATGCGAGTGTAGCGAAATGATTGTCATCAGCAAGGGAGTTTTCCTAGAAGGAAACCTGGTTCAGTCTGCTTTCCATCAGACTCTGGGAGATTAATTCACCTTTCAGCAGGACAATAACCTAAAACACATGGCAAAATATACAATGGAGTTGCTTACCAAGATGACATGAAATGTTCCTGAGTGGCCCGGTTACATTTGTGACATAAATTGGCTTGAAAATCTATGGAAAGATTTGAAAATAGCTGTCTAGAAATGATCAACAACCAACTTGACAGACCTTGAAGAATAAAAAAAGATATAATGTGCAAATGTTGCACAATCCAGGTGTGGAAAGCTCTTGGAGACCAGAAGGACAGCTGCAATCTCACAGCTGTAATCTCTGCCCAAGGTGACTATAACATGCGGGTCCTCAGGGGTGCAAATACTTCTGTAAATTAGATATTTGTGACCCGTTTCAGGAAACTCGGCATATGTCACAAATCATGACTTCACAGGAGAGACATTTTAAGTTTTATTTTTTAATGTGTTGTTTTGGCAGAAATGCCTTCTGGAACATGTGAACTTTCATGTGCCTTAATAAAAAACTTGTATGCCATCTGTAAATACCAATAAAATTGTTAAATTACGAGCCTTGTTGGTTAAGCCACAGAAAAAGTCAGCAACCTTCCCACTAGCCATGATTGGCTGAGATAAAGAATGGGTTGGACATACTGAGAGAGGAGTTTGGATTGGTCTGCCATGTGAAGGCTTGTATTTATATTTACAGATGGCATACAAGTTTGTTATTCAGGTCCATGAAAGTTCATATGTTTCAGAAGACATTTCTGCCAAAAAACGCATTTTGATTTAAAAACATATTACGTTCAAACGGCTCTCTTGTGAAGTTGTGACTTGCAACCTAGTTTCCTGAATCGGGTCACTTATATAGACAGGTGTGTGCCTTTCCAAATTATGTCAAATCAATTGAATTTACCACAGATGGATCTCAACAATGATCAATGGAAACAGGATGCACCTGAGCTCAATTTCGAGTCTCACCGCAAAAGGTCTGAAAACATATGGAAATGTGATATTTAAGTTTTTTATTTTTAATACATTTGCAAAAAAAATTGAAAAACCTGTTTTTGGTTTGTCATTATGGAGTATTGTGTGTAGATTCACGAGGGGGGAAACTATCTATTCCATTTTAGAATAAGGCTGTAACACAAGAAAATGTGGAATACTTTCTCAAGGCACTGTAGACATTGTGGTATAAGGTATAAATAAATATATAAGTATATAAAGTATATAAGCATCCAAATAAGTATATAAGTATATTAAAATAAGGTATTAAAATAGTATCAAATTGAGTGATACCACTACAAATATAATACAGTCATTTACAACTTGCACAGCAGGAGGAACTAAATCACCTTTTTGTTGACATGACAAAACATAGCACAACTACACAAATGTTGTGACTGCCACATTTTACCAAGATATAGCTATGATAAAAAATCTCTGGACCCCTCTCAAACCCCCTTAACCTAGAGAGAAATGAACAATAGGTATGAAAATGAACACATCCAAGGACTCCATCATCTTTGCATTGTGTATAATCAGTTTGTAGGAATTCTATGCGTGGGGTCCTCTATATTTCTTAGGGTTCGTCTAACTATTTGAGGCTTCAACAGTTCAGCCAAAGGTCATGAGCAGGATCCGTCCAGGAACCTTCATTCAAACCTTTTCACGCTCTGCCACTGCTGCTATTCTCAAAGGAAACCAATTGGCCTTGGATTTCTAGTGGCTCGCCCCATCTATTGTGACTATGGGCTGGATACCCTGGGGCTTGGCACATTGGGGAATATATTATAGACTGGGGTTCAATGTCACAGTTAGTGGCTGCGCTTGCTGACACCACTGTGGTAACTCAGGGGGCAGCTGTTAAAACCTTAAGGAGGGTTTTGCAGCACTGCAGTGGGTGAGAACACCATGAAACGTCTCTGCCACTGCTGCCCTCCTCTACAGTCCCAAAGGCTGCTGGTAAAGCTGCTGGCAGCTGGAGGATTCTGGCCTAATTTCTGCTTTTAGCACTAGCCCAGTGTGCTATTCTATTCTATTAAGGACTCGGCCTATGGAGTGGGAGGAAAAGGGGGATGAGGAGGGGGAGGTGGAGAAGAGCCTCGTTTGGTTTTAGAAATGAATGACCTTTGGGCAAGAATTGGTTAACATTTCCATCAGGTTCCTCGATATCTCTTTTTTTTTGTTGCAAAAAGTCATCAACATACATTTTAACCCAGAGTTCAACCACTAATCAACGAAAGGGTCACACATCAACAAAATTATATTTTCACAACTGATAGACAGGGACAACAGGAAAACAGGAACAGGAAAAACTTGACTGGAAAATTATTATTTCCAAAGAGCGTGATTCAGAGCAGCAAAACGTCCATACTTATTTAACCAGAACACTGTTCAAATGCCTGTGGTCAAATTTTTAAAATGTCAACGAAGTTTAATTCCTTCCGTCCGAGTCCTCGGAAACTATTGGCCATGCCACCTGTCAAGGAGTGAATTTCTATAAACCCCCCAAAATGAAGAGGCTTTTCCCCACGGCATTATGATATTTACTCTGTTCTCCCTCCCTTCCTATGTCGCAAGGCTAGCAACTAAGCATAAGCGTGGGGTGAACAGGAATGAGCTACAATATACTGTCATCATATTCACCCCTATGGTGCAGGAAGAGGAGAGAAGCTAGAGCATCTGGAGAGAATGTGTAGGCCTGTAAAACAGAATGTAAAAAAAATCCCCTGTCTACTTTGGAACCTGGGGTTCATTGATGCGATCTTGGCAGAGGTTGTATCAGATGTGGAACCTGGTCCTCAGGCCTGCTGCATACAGATCTATACAGTAAATCACCCAAGTGGAGGCTGACATCCAATAGATACAAGCTAATGGATATACAGTGATATGCATATGAAAGCTTGGGACAGGAATACTTGCGTGACGACACTGAGCTATGCAAAAAAAAAAAATCTAAAATAACATAAACTTCAAAATGCGACATATTTATGGTCTTAACTTTTACGATGTCCTTGAGAATGCAGAGACACACAGTCTATAGCCTACATCTATATTAGCCTGACAACACCGCAAACACAATTTTGGCGGAACTTGAGCAGCAGTCAGCTCTGAGGAAATGCCAGAGGTTTAAATCAACTAAACCACAACATGGGCTTGCCAGAGGCAGAACAAAAACCTTTTGTGAGGAGGGATCATCACAGGTAATGACAGTTAATGGAGCACAATTACTATGGTATTACACAGTTGGAATCAGCACTAGACCACAGCAAAGTCAAAACACAGTCCGTAAATCCCTCACCAAGACACCCCAATAGAAGGCGTACCATAAAAACCACAGCTACTGATTGAGAAATGATGGTTGTGTTTATTTGATGGCGGGTAATTTAGCCCTGCCTTATGATAGATAGTCATATTTTGTAATGTATACTGTACCACTGTTTGTCAATGTTATGTCATAAAAGGATGCTGTGCTAGAAAGACCACACACACACCCACACACACATAAACATATGTCAATAGCTCATGTGTCTCTCCTTGCAAAAAGTGCAACTAAAGTTGAAATATGTGATCATATGTTTTCACTATGAAGCAATTGTAAGGGGTAGACGCATGCAAGGGACTGAATGTTGCACAATACACTAGAGTTGATTGGCACCAGCTTGCTTCTCTCGTTACACCCTGACCACATGAGCTATATCGTGTAACACTCGATTACCTTGATTTATATCATGTTTTATGTGGACATCACGACAGTAGAAAGAGACAAATATATCAACAGGGTAGAGGCCTGCCATATTATTAAAGTAGATAAATGGAGGAAAAACATGTAGTACCATGGCATAATAAATAAATAGTGAGTATACGAATATGCCACATTTGTGTCCATCAGAGACAGTGGGCTCTATTTTAACAAATCAAACGCAAAGGTAAATCTTAGCGCCGGCGGTAGCGTTATAGGTTTAGGGTGTGTCCGACATATTTTTGCAATTTTCACAACCGGAATTATGGGCACAGTAGCAGTGGCATGAAAGGGCTAGGTTTTGATGAACAAACTAGTTGTGGGTGTATTGAGGCTTGGCCCCTCAGTGACCAGAGCAGTGGCGTCTTCCTTGCTGAGTGGCCTTTCAGGTTATGTTGATATAGGACTAGTTTTACTGTGGATATAGATACTTTTGTGCCTGTTTCCTCCAGCATCTTCACAAGGTCCTTTGCTGTTGTTCTGGGATTGATTTGCACTTCGCACCAAAGTACATTCATCTCTAGGAGACGGAATGCATCTCCTTCCTGAGCAGTATGAAAGCTGCGTGATCCCATGGTGTTTATATTTGCGTACTATTGTTTGTACAGATGAACATGGTACCTTCAAGCGTTTGGACATTTCTCCCAAGGATGAACCAGATTTCTTTTGAATTTCCCATGATGGCAAGCAAAAAGGAACGGAGTTTGAAGGTAGGCCTTGAAATACATCCACAAGTACACTCCTAATTGACTCAAATGATGTCAATTAGCCTATCAGCAGCTTCTAAAGCCATGCCATCATTTTCTGGAATTTTCCAAGCTGTTTAAAGGCACTTAGTGTATGTAAACTTCTCACAAACTGGAATTGTGATACAGTGAAATATAAGTGAAATAATCTGTAGGTTCTAAATTGTTGGGGGAATTGACTTGTGTCATGCACAAAGTAGGTGTCCTACCCGACTTACCAAAACTATAGTCTTTTAACAAGAAATGTGTGGGGTGGATGAAAAACAAGTTTTAATGACACCAACCTAAGTGTATGGAAACTTCTGACTTCAACTGTTCATTGTTAAACATAGGCTATAGCATTAGCACAGATATAAGGGCTAGGCCTACTGTAAACTACAGTGTGGATATGGACATGCCAAATGTAGCCAATAAGCAAGTTGAAATTCGCTACGCTAATGATAAGGCCTGAAAGATCATTCTAATCTAATTCTGATCAAAATCAGGCGCCATAATTGCTTCCTGTGTGCGTAGGCTTGTTATACAGACAAGGCAACTTAAGACCCTGGGGGGTTTTACGCACATCCAAACTTTTCACAGGAGCTGGAAAAATATCCTACATAAAGAGAAAGGGGGAATGTCCACTCACCGTTTGCACTTCTCCAGAAATTTCAGATGGAATTGCATTGCATTCGAGCATGTGTGTTCACACTGCTAGCGATGTTTTAATAAAACATTGGTTATAGGCTACTTGCAAAATCGATTAAATAAACTGGCGCCAGGGTTGGAAAATAGCAGAGCACTGGCTTTTACAAGTAAAAATTGCCAAAGACTGCAGTGTCGCTCTTTGTCCATTTTTACTTGTAAAAGCCAGTGCTCTGCTATTTTCCAACCCTGGAGATTTTCCAACCCTGGCGAACAACTCCAGATGAAAATAAAGCGCAGTAAGTTTAGATTTTTTGACTTATTTGGCTGGATAAAAACAACCACAAAAATCACGGCAGCCATGTGAGAAAACCATTCATTTAGAAAAATGTAGGCATTAGAGTTCGTAACCTTCTGAGATTCTCCTTTTCCCCCTTCAAGTCTTATTTCCTCAGAGACATCTGGCCCAACGGTAAATTCTACAATTTAAAAAATTTGAAAAGTTATGTGGACTTTATACAGTAATAGTTCATTTTTAATAGTTATTAATCTCCCAGCATAGTTCATATGGTTTATGTGAACAGCTGGTTTATATATGCTTTCTATATTCTACAGGAAATTTGAGAGAAAGCAGACAGAAAACATTGTTGTGCTTCTTCGCTGATATATTCTGGTGCAAATGTACTCCACTACTGCAAGTCTCCAGCTATCACTGTAAATTTAGAAGATGCTGTCGAGGAACACAGACATACCTATAAATAAATGAACCACCACACTGAGGGTGTAGAAAACCCTCTCCCATACTCTCCCTCTAGCGCTGGGACTTAGAGACAAACTTTGTGACTTCTTACAGCTGAGGTAGGCGACCAACGCCGGACCTCAGCCTGAGTGTAGTTTCTTCATGTGTGACTTCTGTGAGACCACAAGAATCAACATGCTCTTGGAGCACACCATTTCCCCTTAACTCTGTCATGCCTGTTATGTTATTTAAAATAGGGCTTATTATACCTTCCTCATCTAATACAGTATATTGTTAGGCCATGCCCGGTCTGCTTGCTAATGCTAATGCTAATGGTAACATACAGTATCCCACATGTTTGATGTGTGGGAGGGTGTCAGATAGGTTGTGTATCATTCCACGTTCCCAGGGTTCTCATTACAGTTGTTTTGACTGCAGCTTAGCTTTTGGGCCAGAGTGCTAATGTGTTAGGGACACTAATACATGAGTGTCAACAGCCAAGGGTTGTAGCCACTACCTCGGAGACAGAGGAATAGACGGATGTAATGAATGAGTACAAAGAAGGAATTCTGATCATTCAGAGAAGGAATGGAAAGAGTGCATATCACTCTGACACTTGACAGAAGCAAGTGGTTAGAGTTTCCAAAGCATTGAGAATGCAGACAAATACAGACACAGACAAGTAGGGAGTGTGTGTGGGAAGAGTGATAGCACACTGCTGTCAAAACCAGAGCACAAGTAGTGTTGAACACCTCTTCACTGCTGCAGTCTCATTCACACACAGCTACCTTCTGTTTCATCGTCGAACACAAACACACAGACAGACAGACACACGGACACACACACACACACACACTGTGCTCCCCACTTGCTCACAGTACCACCAATGTTGCTAGGTCCATTTCCTGGGAGACTCATCTGCGTAGGAAACCTTACATAACCTCTGATTGCTCATCCATTACTCCCCCTCATCAAGAAAGATGTACTGATTTTACTGAGAAAAGACAGACCCATAGATAACCATATATATATACTTCAACCAGTTATTGCAAATTTTACATTCATACGCACCACTTTCTGTATACATGGACACACATTAACACACACATGCGCACAAACACACAGCTTTCTGTATACAATTAGGGAGGTTGGTAAAGGTAATGCACCGAACGGTACAGGTGTTAGTTATCTCTACTGTCTACTTTGCTTTCTCCAGCACTCCATGCAAACATGTCTGACACCTTGTTCTTCCTCTTGTTTTAACACGTGAAAGATCACCCGACCTCTAGTTCACCAGTCGACACTGTGTTTATGTTTCAGGCTTGATTGAAACTTGAGAGGGTTCATATTTTACTGCATTGGGTTAAATCAAGGTCACACAGAGTGTTTCTTGGTAATCTTAAACACATCTACTTTGAAACAAACGTATACACCTCACACACATGGTTATGGGCTTAACAAAAAGAAGACACCATGTCAGAAATAGAGTTGAAATTAGAGGTCGACCGATTATGATTTTTTTCAAAGCCGATACCGATTATTGGAGGACCAAAAAAGCCGATGCCGATTAATCGGCCAATTATTTTTTTTTACATTTGTAATAATGACAATTACAACAATACTGAATGAACACTTATTTTAACTTAATATAATACATCAATTAAATCAATTTAGCCTCAAATAAATAATGAAACATGTTCAATTTGGTTTAAAAAATGCAAAAACAAAGTGTTGGAGAAGAAAGTAAAACTGCAATATGTGCCATGTAAGGAAGCTAACGTTTAAGTTCCTTGCTCAGAACATGAGAACATTTGAAAGTTGGTGGTTCCTTTTAACATGAGTCTTCAATATTCCCAGGTAAGAAGTTTAAGGTTGTAGTTATTACAGGAATTATAGGACTATTTCTCTATATGATTTGTATTTCATTAACCTTTGACTATTGGATGTTCTTATAGGCACTTTAGTATTGCCAGTGTAACAGTATAGCTTCCATCCCTCTCCTCGCTCCTACCTGGGCTTGAACCAGGAATACATCGACAACAGCCACCCTTGAAGCAGTGTTACCCATGCAGAGCAAGGGGAACAACTACTCCAAGTCTCAGAGCGAGTGACGTTTGAAACGCTATTAGCGCGCACCCCGCTAACTAGCTAGCCATTTTACATCGGTTACACCAGCCTAATCTTGGGAGTTGATAGGCTTGAAGTCATAAACAGCGCAATGTTTGAAGCATTGTGAAGAGCTGCTGGCAAAACGTACAAAGGTGCTGTTTGAATGAATGTTTACGAGCATGCTGGTGCCTACAATCGCTCAGTCAGACTGCTCTATAAGAGCCTTAGGTCATTAATATGGTAGAATCCGGAAACTATCATCTCGAAAACAAAATGTTTATTCTTTCTGTGAAATACGGAACCATTCCGTATTTTATCTAACAGGTGGCATCCATAAGTCAAAATATTCCTGTTACATTACACAACCTTCAATGTTATGTCATAATTACATAAAATTCTGGCAAATTACTTCGCAAAGACCCAGGCGGCCCAAACTGTTGCATATACCCTGACTCTGCGTGCAATGAACGCGAGAGAAGTGACACAATTTCACCTGGTTAATATTGCCTGCTAACCTGGATTTCTTTTAGCTAATTATGCAGGTTTAAATATATATACTTCTGTGTGTGTATTGATTTTAAGAAAGGCATTGATGTTTATGGAGCAACGACAGTCCTTTTTCGCGAATGCGCACTTCATCGATTATATGCAACTCAGGACACGCTAGATAAACTAGTAATATCATCAACCATGTGTAGTTATAACTAGTGATTATGATTGATTGATTGTTTTTTATAAGATAAGTTTAATGCTAGCTAGCAACTTACCTTAGCTTCTTACTGCATTCGCGTAACAGGCAGTCTCCTCGTGGAGTGCAATGCGAGGCAGGTGGTTAGAGCGTTGGACTAGTTAACTGTAAGGTTGCAAGATTGAATCCCCGAGCTGACAAGGTAAAACTCTGTTGTTCTGCCCCTGAACAAGGCAGTTAACCCACCGTTCCTAGGCCGTCATTGAAAATAAGAATGTGTTCTTAACTGACCTGCCTCGTTAAATAAAAAATGTTTTACATTTAAATTTTTTTGTCCAAAATCGTCATCCAAAAATACCGATTTCCGATTGTTATGAAAACTTGAAATCTGCCCTAAATAATCGGCCATTTCGATTAATCGGTCGACCTCTAATCCCTACTGTGAAGGGTGGTGGTGGCAGCATCAATCTGTGGGGATGTTTTTCAGCAGCAGGGACTGGGAGACTAGTCAGGATCGAGGAAAAGATGAATGGAGCAAAGTTCAGAGAGATCCTCAATGAAAACCTGCTCCAGAGAGCTCAGGACCTCAGACTGGGGCAAACATACACCTTCCAACAGGAGAACGACCCTAAGCACACAGCCAAGACAATGCAGGAGTGGCTTCGGGAAAAGTCTCTGATTGTCCTTGAATGGCCCAGCTAGAGCCTGGACTTGAACCCGATCAAACATCTCTGGAGAGATGTGACAATAGCTGTGTAGCGATGATAACCTGACAGACCTTAAGAGGATCTGCAGAAAAGAATGGAAGAAACTTCCCAAATACCGGTGTGCCAAGCTTGTAGCGTCATACCCAAGAAGACTTGAGGCTGTAATCGCTTCCAAAGGTGCTTCAACAAAGTACTGAGTAAAGGATCTGAATAACTATGGAAATGTGATATTTCAAAATGTTTTATTTGAATAAATTTGCTAAAACTTTAAAAAAAAGTTTTTGGTTTGTCATTAAGGGGTATTGTGTGTAGACTGATGAGAGGGGGGAAAATGATTTAATCTATTTTAGGCTGTAATGTAACAAAATTCAAGGGGTCTGAATACTTTCTGAAGACAATGTTGGTGGAAAGAGTTGAAGATGGCTGCGCATCGCTGCTCCCCATCTAATTTAACAGAGCTTGTGAACATCTGCAAGGAAGAACGGGAGAAAATCTAACATGTATTCACTCAGGGGTGTGAATACTTATGTAACTGAGATGTCTGTATTTTATTTTTAATCCGTTTGCGAAAATGTCTAAAAACATGTTTCACTTTGTCATTATGGGGTATTGTGTGTAGATGGGTGACAATTATTTTATTTTTTTAGCCATTTTTTAAATTCAGGCCGGAACACAAAACAAAATGTGGATTAAGTCAAGGGGTATGAACACTTTCTGAAGGCACTTTATGTGTATGTGTAACATAGCAGTAAATAGCAGTAAATAACACAGGTGGATACACTCAATGACTGACTGACTAGCAGAGCAACTGACCGAGACAGACTGAAGGAAGGTCAATAGAGTTGCTGTTGTGATCCAACCTTTCACCTGGGAAGTCATTCAATCATGATTATTACTGGAGGTCATGTGGCTTTCTTGTGTCCGGGGACGTGTGTGTTTTCCCTGCTCTTTTAAGAGGACAGGGAAGACTTTCTAAAGAGACGAAAACCTACCCTTCTGGAATTTCTCCCCATGTCTTTGGGAATTACGCTTAATGTGGGACTAGTTGGACGTGACAGCCAATGTGTGTGTGTGTGTGTGTGTGTGTGTGTGTGTGTGTGTGTACACTAATGAAGAACAGGTGGGAGACTGAGTGGTTTGGCCTGCCTGGAGATGATTGGTTTTTAGTGCAAGTGAGAACAACAACACAGAAAATAGAGGAGGTGTGATGTGGTCATGTGAGACTTCACTAACACCATAAAGATACTGTTGATCCCATACTCAGGGATGTACTACATATGGCTTGATGTTGGACCACTTTCTCTGATTCTTTATGTTTGTTTAGGATCCCTAATTTCCCCATCTGGCTCTAACACACCTGATCTTTCCAGTCAACCAATAAACTAATCAAGACCTTGATTGAAGCTGGGCTGGAACAAGAGCCTGTGTACACCCTATAGCAGTGGAGTGTACACCCAATAGCAGTGGAGTGTACACCCTATAGCAGTGAAGTTTGCACTGAAGTGGAGTTGCGCTGTTTGCAACAGTTGTGTAGTGTCACAGTAAGGTTAACTGTCACTCTGTTAAATATTTAACCATCTCAAGGACATAGGCGCGCACAGCTTAAGCCTACATCTCAAGGTCTTCTCTCTCTCCTCTCTCTAAGTTTGCGTGAGAAAGTAAGGCCTTGGCTTTGTGAGAAAGGGTCACTACGTTCTCAGAGATATTTTTTCTGACCGAACAAGCTGGAAAAGACAATTGAACTTGAGTCCATTTCGTTTATGGCCATAAGTCCATGTCAATCCCCGGTAACAAAAATAGGTAGCAAAGAATATGTAGATATTTTGCCATTTTTACCCAAGGCTTTTCAATTAATGTTCAAAGTCCATCCATCCAAACATTGGATTGACGAAGGAAATCATTATACTTCACTGATTCCATACAGCTAAAACACTACAGGAACACTACAGTTTGAAATTAAGTGGCATGTGGTTTCCAGACATGGCATATGCTTTGTGAGGTTGTGAGGTTTTTTAGTCTTGTGCAGAATGTGCTGCTCTCCAAGCGGTGAGGTATGACATCTAAAACAGCCATGTAGCCGTATAGTGTTCCCTCAAGTCTTCCCCAGCTGACAGACTAATGTTTCACTGTGTCCAATCGGCATGTGACCATGAAGTGTGGTCATTCAGACGTAATTCCCGAGGAAAAGGTGTCAAAGTGGTTGACTCAATTTTGTTTCCACGTCATTTAAAACCAAATGATTCTACGTGATGATGATGAATCAACGTGGAAAACTGATTGGCTTTGGGGAAAAAAGTCATTAACTTAACTTAAATTTGCATTTTTATCACCCAACTTTTAACATACATTCAATGATATGGTGCCATTTTTGTTTGATTTGACATTGAATTCACATCAGTGGACAACTCAACCAAATGTAAATCAAAACTAGATTTTGAACTGAAGTATGTGCCCAGTGCGATGTGTGTAAGTGCGTGTCATTTTTGTTGTGAGTATGTATTTGTGTGTGTGTGTGTGTTTGCGTGTGTGTGTGCGTGTGTGCGTGTGTGCGTGTGTATAAGCATGTCTGCGCACTTGCGTGTGTGTGAATGTCTAAAAATCCTGTTGCATGGAAGCATAACACACCTAAACACTAACAACCTATCAACAGATATTGTGGAATGAGGACCGTGTAACATAGGAACGAGAGATAGAGAGAGAGAGAGAGAGAGAGAGAGATCAAAGAAATTGGAAATACAGACAGTGTCATCCCACATGAAACATGGTATTGAGGAGATACCCACTGGTTGCCCTCTAGGTTACAGAGAGCTGGTAGTCCCATCCACAAAACTACCAGGTGTGAAACAGGGAAGAGGCTCAGGGGGTATGCTAATTTGGTATAGAGCAGACCAACCCACTCTATTCAATTAGTCAAAACAGGAACATATTACAGAAGGAAATTAATAAAGAAATGATCTCAACAGAGAAATATGTCCTGATGTGTGCTACCTATATCCCCCCAATAGAATCCCCACACTATAACAATGACAGCTTCTCCATCCTGGAGGGGGGGGGGATCAACAATTTCCAGGCCCAGGGACATGGACTAGTCTGTGGCGATCTAAATGCCAGAACTGGACAAGAACCTGACACCATCAGCACACAACAACAAACACCTGCCTAGAGGTGACAGCATATGCGCCCCTAGTCACAACTACAACAACATAACCAACAAAAACGTGTCACAACTCCTGCAGCTTTGTCGGACGCTGGGTATGTACATAGGCGATGGCATGCTTCGAGGGGACTCCTATGGTAGGTACACATATAGCTCATCTCTTGGCAGTAGTACTGTAGACTACTTTATCACTGACCTCAACCTCGAGTCTCTTAGAGCATTCATAGTCAGTCCACTGACACCCCTACCATATCACAGCAAAATCACACTTGAACAGAGCTTTGCTCAATCATGAGGCATCAATGGAGCTGAATAATATTAAGAAATGTTATAGATGGAATGAGAGTAGTTTGGAAACCTACCAGAAAACAATTAGGCAACAACAAATTCAATCCCTTCTTGACAATTTCCTGGACAAAATGTGTCACTGTAATAGTGAAGGTGTAAACTTGGCAGTAGAAAACCTAAACAGTATATTTGACCTCTCAGCTTCCCTATTAAATCAAAACATTTCAAGCAGACAACCTAAGAAAATTAACAACAATGGAAAATGGTTTCATGAAGAATGCAAAAACCTTAGACAGAAACCTATCCAACCTAAAACAGAGACCCAGACAACCAGAGTCTATGGCTTCACTATGGTGAATCACTAAAATAATAGAGAAATACACTACGGAAAAAGAAGGAACAGCACGTCAGAAATCAGCTCAATGTAACTGAAGAATCCATAGAATCTAACCACTTCTGGGAAAATTGGAAAACTCTAAACAAACAACAACACTAAGAGTTACCTATCCAAAACGGAGATGTATGGATGAACCACTTCTCCAATCTTTTTGGCTATATAACGAAGAACAACAAAAACATATACACTAACGTTCAAAGGTTTGGGTTCACTTAGAAATATCCTTATTTTTTAAAGAAAAGCTATTTTTTTGCCCATTAAAATAACACCAAATTGATCAGAAATACAGTGGAGACATTGTTAATGTTTCAAATGACTATTGTGGCTGGAAACAGCTGGAAACAGCTGATCTTTAATGGAATAACTACAAAGGCGTACAGAGGCTAATTGTCAGCAAACATCAATCCTTTGTTCCAATGGCACACTTGTGTTAGCTAATCCAAGTTTATCATTTTAAAAGGCTAATTGATCATTAGAAAACTATTTTGCAATTATGTTAGCACAGCTGAAAACTGTTGTTCTGATTAAAGAAGCAATACAACTGGCCTTCTTTAGACTACTTGAGTATCTGGAGCATCAGCATTTGTGGGTTCGATTACAGGCTCAAAATGGTCAGAAACAAAGAACTGTCTTGTGAAACGTGTCAGTCTATTCATGTTCTGAGAAATGAAGGCTATTCCATGCGAGAAATTGGAAGAAACTGAAGATCTCGTACAACGCTGTTTACTACTCCATGTTGTCACAAGAAAAGGGCAACCAGTAAAGAACAAACACCATTGTAAATACAATCTACAGTTGAAGTCAGAAGTTTACATACACCTTAGCGAGGTACATTTAAACTCAGTTTCACAATTCCTGACATTTTAAGAATGTGAAATGTCAGAATAATAGTAGAGAGAACGATTAATTTCAGCTTTTATTTATTTCATCACATTCCCAGTGGGTCAGAAGCTGACATACACTTAATTAGTATTTGGTAGTGTTGCCTTTCAATTGTTTAACTTGGGTCAAATGTTCCGGGTAGCCTTCCACAAGCTTCCCACAATAAGTTGGGTGAATTTTGTTCCATTCCTCCTGACAGAGCTGGTGAAACTGAGTCAGGTTTGTAGGCCTCCTTGCTCGCACACACTTTCAGTTCTGCCCACAAATTTTCTATAGAATTGAGGTCAGGGCATTGTGATGGCCACTCCAATACCTTGACTTTGTTGTCCTTAAGTCATTTTGCCACAACTTTGGAAGTATGCTTGGGGAAATTGTACATTTGGAAGACCCATTTGCGACCAAGCTTTCACTTCCTGACTGATGTCTTGAGATGTTGCTTCAATATATCCACATACTTTTCCCACCTCATGATGCCATCTATTTTGTGAAGTGCACCAGTCCCTCCCTCCAAAGCACCCCCACAACATGATGCTGACACCCCCATTCTTCACGGTTGGGATGGTGTTCTTCAGCTTGCAAGCGTTCCCCTTTTTCCTCCAAACATAATGTCATTATGGCCAAACATTTTTTTTAAATTCATCAGACCAGGACATTTCTCCAAAAAGTACGATCTTTGTCCCCATGTGCAGTTGCAAACTGTTGTCTGGCTTTTTTATGGCGCTTTTGGAGCACTGGCTTCTTCCTTGCTCAGCGGCCTTTCAGGTTATGTCGATAGAGGACTTGTTTTACTGTGGATATAGATACTTTTGTACTACTTTTTCCTACAGCATCTTCACAAGGTCCTTTGCTGTTGCTCTGGGATTGATTTGCGCTTTTCGCACCAAAGTACGTTCATCTCTAGGAGACAGAACGCGTCTCCTTCCTGAGCGGTATGGCGGCTGCGTGGTCCCATGGTGTTTATACTTGCGTACTATTGTTTGTAGAGATGAACGTGGTACCTTCAGGCATTTGGACATTGCTCCCAAGGATGAACCAGACTTGTGGAGGTCAACAACGTTTTGCTAAGGTCTTGGCTGATTTCTTTAGATTTTCCCATGATGTCAAGCAAAGAGGCACTGACTTTGAACGTAGGCCTTGAGATACATCCACAGGTACACCTCCAATTGACTCATTATGTCAATTAGCCTATCAGAAGCTTCTAAAGCCATGACATCATTTCCTGGAATTTTCCAAGCTGTTTAAAGGCACCGTGTATATACAGTGTATATAAACTTCTGACCCACTGGAATTGTGACACAGTGAATTATAAGTGAAATAATCTGTAAACAATTGTTGGAAAAATGACTTGTGTCGTGCACAAAGTAGATGTCCTAACCAACTTGCCAAAACTATAGTTTGTTAACAAGAAATTTGTGGGGTGGTTGAAAAATGTGTTCGAACTAAGTGTATGTAAATTTCCGACTTCAACTGTATATTGATGTATATTTATTTTCTCTTTTGTACTTGAACTATTTGCACATCATTACAACACTGTATATATACACATAATGACATTTGAAATGTCTTTATTCTTTTGGAACCTTTTGTAAGTATAATTTTAACTGTTAATTTGTTATTATTTATTTCACTTTTGTTTATTATCTCTTTCACTCGTTTTGGCAATGTAAACATGTTTGCCATGCCAATAAAGCCCTTAAATTGAAATTGAAATTGAGAGAGGGAGAGCGAGAGAGAGGGTGGGTGGGTGGGTGGGTGTGTGGGTGGGTGGGTGAGTGGGTTGGGGAAGGGAGAGTGACAGGCAGCCACCAAGGCAGCAGAGACGACCACTGTTGATGAACAATCAAACAGTCAAACTCAATTGAAGGTGTTGGTCGTGTGTGAGCAGAGCTGAACACACAGACACAAAGGGGGACATTAATTTGACGACAACAAGCACTTGTTTAGGATGCTAATCATTGGTATGCCACAACAGATGCTTTAATCCAAAAAACACTCATAAGTGAACGTGACCCTTGCAGGGAATTGAACCAATGAGGTTCTAAACAACTGAGCCACATAGAACTGCTGCTACTGTCCATTCAAGTTCCCTGCTTGCTAAGTGTGGAATTTTTATTATGGAAAGAATTTGTCAGTGTCGGTGTGTGTATGTCAATTCATTTTAGGGAGTAACCGTACTGTGTGTCAGGGTATCTTTGAGCAATTGAGCCACTATAGCATACAGTCTACCGTATGTACACCAACAGCAAATTAAGAGGAACGAGAAAGCAAGGAAAGCAACAAAAGATGAGGTAGACAAGCAGCCAAGGCTGTCTTGATAATGCACATCACTCTAGTATGTCTAGATATAACTGCATGGAGAGAACACAACAAAAGGCCTGTCTTTCCAGGAAGTTGCATGGCACCAGTAAGCCATCAGAATTACAGGAATCTTTGCCTGGTATTCTATTCTGTAAGCACTTCCTGGTCAGTTCGAGGAAGTGGGAGGCAGGCTGCGGCCTAAGTCAGACGGACAGTGGACATGCATGTATGTGTGCTACGTGTGTGAACCAAACTAGAAGGGGAGGAGTTTGGCTTTCTAGTACATTGTGAAAGGGAGTGTATATTACTTTCACAACCACCACCATCTTCCCATGTGACAAAATGTATACCACTATACCCACACCCAATAGCAGTTAGCAGTACCAATGCCAATGATTAGCTAGCGACTCTTCACTATTAGCTATTCCCCTTTGTCCCCGTGCTAGCCTCCAGTATGGGCTGATGATCTGGCCCACATCACCACGGACATAAATAGTCTGGCATTGCGTTTAGAGGGTGCTGCTTTTCCAGTCCACTAATCTCTTGAGCAGGAACACATCCGTGTGATCCCACCGACAAGGAGTGTGTGTGACAGCATAATGTGATACAGTGTCGGGGGAAAGAGAGGAGAGTCAGGTGTTACGTAATAGATTTGGAGTACTGTGGCAGGTTTCAAGCAGGGGATTTATTGTATTTCATGCTTTAGATTGTACTGTACAGGTACATCTCTAGCTCCCAGACGCACGCACGCACATGACACACACACCCTTCTCGGTCTGCTGCGCGATCAATAGCTCTGGCCCACATAGAGGATGACCCACTTCATGCCTCACCCAGACCAGGAACAGTACCATACAAGTACAGTAGTGCACAGTACAGTCTCCTTTTAGAGAGCTTTGGCCAGTATGCATGCAGTGAAAAAATGAGTTGAACTTTAACCCTTCTAGGCATTTCATCTGACTTTGTATGAGGACCAACCTGCACCCTTGTTTGTGTTATTTAAAAGCCATTGGATCAGCTAATAGTTGAGTTGACCACACAGTGGCAAAACCATTATTGCATCCTTATTGTGTGAGAGTTCCATGCAGTTCAACAATAGAGCCATTCACACCCTTAATAACACGGCTCTTTTAACCTCAGGTTACTATAATGCATACAAGTCATCATAGAGTAAAGCCTCTGGTAAGCCTCTTGAGACCTGACAAACCAGGACAGCCAGAACAAAAGCAGCGCTACATCCGTAACTAATGCCACTTCTCCTCTGTTTTGGAACCCTGTGATTTTGAACCCTTTATACTGTCTGGATAGCCATCTGGTCTCCCTCACGGTGTCTCCCAGCCCCCTAATAAGTGCCTCTAATTAGACAAGTGAAATGTTCTGCTCAGGATTCTAAAGTGTCTGAAACCTGCCCCCTGAGCTACATATTCGTATTCCAGCCAGTGAGTCCATGGCTATGTCCCAAATGGCACTCTATTACCTACAGTATAATGTGTACTACTGTTGGCCCTTAGAGCTATGTGCAAAAGAAGTACACGATACAGGCAATAGGGTGCCAATCGGGACTCAACCAGTCCATTTTCCACAATGATTAGATGGCCGGGGTGAAGTTTGGCTTTTGGATTAACCTTGTGCTTGGTTGTTCCATGCACGATGCCTCCTCTTCCCTTCCTCCACTTCTTTCCTCCAGCCTTGGCTCGGCCTGGAGCCCTGGCAAAGGGGAAGGAAGAAATCAAGAGCCGGACTGGTAGACATAAGTATTTGGTATTTTATTAGGATCCCCATTAGCTGTTGAGAATGCAGCAGCTACTCTTCCTGGGGTCCACACAAAACATAAGACATGATATAATACAGAACATTAATAGACAGGAACAGCTCAAGGACGGAACTACATCCATTTAAAGTGGGAGGGAATGGGAAGTGGGGTAAAGGGGGAGGCATTAGAGGGAGAATAGGGGGGGGGGCAGATGCAGGAAGGTTCATTACAATGACCTCTTTCTGCCCCGAGGTGGTGTTGAAAATCTGTCATCCTGTACTGTACAGACTGTGTGTTTCTCTCTGTGTGTGTCAATTGCATAGCTGGCTTAACTGCCACATGCGTTCTGTCCTGTATGTGACAAATGGATTAAAATCAATGCAAAGGCACCTCAGGGTGCATGTGTGCATGCATGACAGGCTAGCCTCATCAATATGATGCCAAGCCAGTCATTACATCCGTCTGTACAGTTTGACTTTGGTGTCAAACTACCCTGTGTACCATGACCGTGTTCTCTGGAAAATAAATACAGATTGTGCCTTTCCAAAAAAATACCCATAATATTCTGCTCCCAAGATCATGTTTTATAATATTCTGCTCCCAAGATCATGTTTTATAATATTCTGCTCCCAAGATCATGTTTTATTATATTCTGCTCCCAAGATCATGTTTTATAAAATTCTGCTCCCAAGATCATGTTTTATAATATTCTGCTCCCAAGATCATGTTTTATAATATTCTGCCCCCAAGTTCATATTTTATAATATTCTGCTCCCAAGATCATGTTTTATAATGTTCTGCTCCCAAGATCATGTTTTATAATATTCTGCTCCCAAGATCATGTTTTATTATATTCTGCTCCCAAGATCATGTTTTATAATATTCTGCTGCCAAGATCATGTTTTATAATATTCTGCTCCCAAGATCATGTTTTATAATATTCTGCTCCCAAGTTCATGATTTATAATATTCTGCTCCCAAGTTCATGTTTTATAATATTCTGCTCCCAATATCATGTTTTATAATATTCTGCTCCCAATATCATGTTTTATAAACAACCTTGATTCTCAATAAAGGGGGAAAAAGTTATTGGAAAATCACATTTTTCAGGCTTTTCAGTATACAACTTATCCACATGTCACACATTTGACGCGGTACCATTGCTCGCTGAGCCTCTGCAGTGCCGAGAACTATGACCGAAGGTCACAAACATTTGTCTAGGGATTTTGATGCCAGATTAAAAAGCCACCAAAAAATTGAGTGAGTGAGAGAAAGAAAAATTATTCAGCTAACAATGTTCCCATAGAGGACCGGCAGAAGAGTTGAGCGGGACAGGGGAGATCCACACAGGGGCTTCATTGTTACCCCCAAAATAGCAGCAGGGGGCCTTACAGTCACCCCATACCCCCTTGGGACGCGCACACAACCCCCTAAGTGGCTCAGAATTCCCTCCTTTCAGAGTAGAGCCGTTATCCCGGGTGTGCAGTTACAAATCCCCACTCTTCTAATCCCGTTCACCCCCACACACACTTTCATTACAGTGGAACCCAAATTTGGATGGGTTTGTGTGAATAAAAAGGGGGGTGGATTTTATGAAACATCCACATCAAGGGGTGTGGTTGACCCTTTCTCTAATGGCGCTTCCTCATGTGCCCACACATGAGGTCCATTCTCCCCTTACTATCCGGAATTGCCTCCACGGGCCCAAACACCTACAGAGTCATCCATGATTAGTTGAAGGTATGTGGATGAGGTTCATGGGTTTGACCTAGAACCCTCAGAACACAACATGAAGCCAGGAGACTGCCATAACCAATCATGCCATTTCTATGTGGCCTTTCTATGTGGCCTACTGACGACCCTATGAACGTTCTAGGGAGGACTCCCACTGGACTAAGCCCCAAGTTCCTGTGTCCACATCACTAAGGATCTATCATGGTCCACACACACCCACACAGTCAAACAACACCTCATCCCCCTTTGGCATGGGCCCTCAAATCCTGAAAAAGTTTGACAGCTGCATCATTGAGAGCATCTTGACTGGCTACATGACTGCTTGGTATGGCAACTGCTTGGCATCCGACTGTAAGGCGATACAGAGGGTAGTGCGTACGGCCCAGTACATCACCGGGGCCGAGCTCCCTGCCATCCAGGATCTCTATACCAGGCGGTGTCAGAGGAAGGCCCTAAAAACTATCAGACTCCAGCCACCCTAGTCATAGACTGTTCTCTCTGCTATCGCACAGCATGGGCCCTCAAATCCTGAAAAAGTTTGACAGCTGCATCATTGAGAGCATCTTGACTGGCTACATGACTGCTTGGTATGGCAACTGCTTGGCATCCGACCGTAAGGTGGTACAGAGGGTAGTGCGTACGGCCCAGTACATCACCGGGGCCAAGCTCCCTGCCATCCAGGATCTCTATACCAGGCGGTGTCAGAGGAAGGCCCTAAAACTGTACTCTCTCTCAAACCATAGACTGTTCTCTCTGCTACCACATGTCAAACGGTACTAATGCACCAAGTTTGGAACAAGCAGGACCCTGATAAGCTTCTACCCCCAAGCCATAATTCTGCTAAATATTTAGTAAATAGTTAACCAAATAACTAGCTGGACTATGTGCATTGACCCTTTTTGAACTAATGTTTTTGACTCATCACATCACTTTTTTCGTAGTTATATGTACATATCTACCTC
This sequence comes from Oncorhynchus masou masou, assembly GCF_036934945.1. Taxonomy (NCBI): domain Eukaryota; kingdom Metazoa; phylum Chordata; class Actinopteri; order Salmoniformes; family Salmonidae; genus Oncorhynchus; species Oncorhynchus masou. Next base: position 43,670,076 of record NC_088220.1, on the reverse strand, counting down.
AATTACCTCATACCCCTCCATATCAACTTGGTACTGGCACCTTGTGTATATTGCTGTTTAAATGTTGTATTATTTCTCTGTTTCTTTCTCTTTGCATTGATGGGAAGGGCCAAAAAGTAAGCATTTCACTGTTAGTCCACACCTGTTTGCAAAGCATGTGACAAATACGTTTTTTATCTGATTTGAAGCCCCCTGAGCACTGGGACTTTTCCAAGGGGCCTCTAATGGGACCCAATATCCTGAGCTGACTGTTCCACGGTCCACTTAGCCAGGGTAGTATTCATTAGGAAAAGGTATAATAATGTTTTTCAACAGAAAATGAAAATGAGTCCCTCCCTGTTTCAGTCCGTTTCCTAGTGTATGGTGCTTAAAAAAATACCCCGGGGGACAAGCCAGGGGTATGAGCCAGACGTAACATCAAGACGGGTGACCTTGCCTCGACCAAGCAGACAGGCTCCAACGCAGCGACAACCATCAGCATGCCAGTGGGTAAGTACAGGAGTTCTTTCAGGCTCTCAGTGGCTGGAGTGTTCACAGGAGTCTTTGACGTACTCCGAGAAAGTGTAAGTACACACACACACACACACACACACACACATGCAGGTGTATGCACGCAAGTGCATGCACCTCACACACACACTCTCAAGACAGGAAATTAGTCGTTAAAGCTGGAGCACTGTTTGTTATTATTTGCGTAATAAATTAAACAATATGAATCTGCACACACACATTCACAATTCAGGACAATGTTTAAATTGTAGTACCTTTAGTAGACACATGGGCATGTTAAGACATGCCTGCCTCTCATCATGAATATGTTTTGTTTAAACAACGGTGGGCTCAATCAAAAGTTACTCACACAATACTGTGTAAACATCAACACACAATGCTCGGCCCAACCAGCATGTTTACAGTGTGAGGCATCTGTTCCGACATGAACAAGTATTTGATAACCTGCAAAATCGGCAGTGTTTCCTACTTACAAAGCATGTAGAGGCCTGTAATTTGTATCATATGTACACTCCAACTGTGAGAGACGGAATCTAAAACAAAACTCCAGAAAATCACATTGTATGATTTTTAAGAAATTCATTTGCATTTTATTGCATGACATAAGTATTTGATCACCTACCAACCAGTAAGAATTCCGGGTCTCACAGACCTGTTAGTTTTTCTTTAAGAAGCCCTCCTGTTCTCCACTCATTACCTGTATTAACTGCACCTGTTTGAACTCATTACCTGTATAAAAGACCTGTCCACACACTCAATCAAACAGACTCCAACCTCTCCACAATGGCCAAGACCAGAGAGCTGTGTAAGGACATCAGGGATCAAATTGTAGACCACACGGCTGGGATGGGCTACAGGACAATAGGCAAGCAGCTTGGTGAGAAGGCAACAACTGTTGGCGCAATTATTAGAAAATGGAAGAAGTTCAAGATGACGTTCAATCACCCTCGGTCTGGGGCTCCATGCAAGCTCTCACCTCGTAGGGCATCAATGATCATGAGGAAGGCAAGGGATCAGCCCAGAACTACATGGCAGGACCTGGTCAATGACCTGAAGAGAGCTGGGATCACAGTCTCAAAGAAAACCATTAGTAACACACTACGCCGTCATGGATTAAAATCCTGCAGCGCACGCAAGGTCCCCCTGCTCAAGCCAGCGCATGTCCAGGCCCGTCTGAAGTTTGCCAATGACCATCTGGATGATCCAGAGGAGGAATGGGACAAGGTCATGTGGTCTGCTGAGACAGTGTGTTGTGTTGTCGCTGTGTTTGGAGGAAGAAGAAGGATGAGTCCTACCCCAAGAACACCATCCCAACCATGAAGCATGGAGGTGGAAACATCATTCTTTGGGGATGCTTTTCTGCAAAGGGGGCAGGACGACTGCACCGTATTGAGGGGAGGATGGATGGGGCCATGTATGGCGAGATCTTGTTCAACAACCTCCTTCCCTCATTAAGAGCATTGAAGATGGGTCGTGGCTGGGTCTTCCAGCAGGACAACGACCCGAAACACAGCCAGGGCAACTAAGGAGTGGCTCCATAAGAAGCATCTCAAGGTCCTGGAGTGGCCTAGCCAGTCTCCAGACCTGAACCCAATAGAAAATCTTTGGAGGGAGCTGAAAGTCTGTATTGCCCTGCGACAGCCCCGAAACCTGAAGGATCTGGAGAAGGTCTGTATTGAGGAGTGGGACAAAATCCCTGCTGCAGTGTGTGCAAACCTGGTCAAGAACTACAGGAAACGTATGATGTCTGTAATTGCAAACAAAGGTTTCTGTACCAAATATTGAGTTCTGCTTTTCTGATGTATCAAATAATTATGTCATGCAATAAAATGCAAATTAATTACTTAAAAATCACACAATGTGATTTTCTGGATTTTTGTTTGAGATTCCGTCTCTCACAGTTGAAGTCTACCTATGATAGAACTTACAGACCTCTACATGCTTTTAAGTAGGAAAACCTGCAAAATCGGCATTGTATCAAATACTTGTTCTCCCCACTGTATACGCTCTTCAAAGCATGCTACAGTGCCTTTAGAAAGAATTCACACCCCTTGACTTTTTCAACATTTTGTTGTGTTACATAAAATAGATTGAGATTTTGTGTCACTGGCCTAAACACAATACCCCATAATGCCAAAGTGGAACTGTGTTTTTCAAAACTTTTAGAAATTAGTTTAAAAAATTGTAAAACTAAAACATTGCGTCAATAAGTATTCAACCCCTTATTAAACGTTCCTATTTAGTTAATGAATATGAGTTATTAATTAGTAAAGCTTTACACATCTCACTAAAGCTTCACTCACACAGTTGAAGTCGGAAGTTTACATACATCTTAGCCAAATACATTTAAACTCACAATCCCTGACATTTAATTTGAGTAAAATTCCCTGTCTGTCACGCCCTGACCTGAGTATTCTTTGTTTTCTTTATATATTTTGGTTAGGTCAGGGTGTGACGTGGGTGATGTATGTGTTTTTGTACTATCTAGGGGTTTTGTAGGTTTATGGGGTTGTTTACCATCTAGGTGTTTATGTATGTCTATGGTTGCCTAGATTGGTTCTCAAATAGAGGCAGCTGTTTATTGTTGTCTCTGATTGGGAACAATCTTTAGGCAGCCATCTTCTTTGGGTATTTCGTGGGTTATTGTCTATGTGATGTTGCATGTTTGCACTCAGTTTTGATAGTGGTGTTTGTTTGTTTGTTTGTTTGTTTAGTGTACTTCGTTTTTTTTTGTCTTTCATTAAAAAAAGATGTATTCACATCACGCTGCGCTTTGTTCTCCTCACTACGACGATTGTGACACTGTCTTAAGTCAGTTAGGATCAACATTTTATTGTAAGAATGTGAAATGTCATAATAATTGTAGAGAATGATTAATTTCAGCTTTTATGTCTTTCATCACATTCCCAGTGGGTCAGAAACTTCCATTCACTCAATTAGTATTTGGTAGCATTGCCTTGAAATTGTTTAACTTGGGACAAACGTTTCAGGTAGCCTTCCACAAGCTTCCCACAATAAGTCGGGTGAATTTTGTGTAACGGATGTTGTCTGGAGATAGAGGAGGACCAAGGTGCAGCGTGGTAAGTGTTCATGTCTTTTTAATAAACAAACTGAACACTGGAACAAAACAAACGATGTGAACAAAACCAAACAGTCCCGTGTGGCGACAAACACTGACATGGAAAACAAACACTCACAAACCCCCCAAAAAACCCAGGCTACCTAAGTATGATTCTGAAAAACCAACATAGAAAAACAGACTGCCCACCCAACTCACGCCCTGATCATACTAAAACAAAGATAAAATAACAGAACTATGGTCAGAATGTGACATATTGGCCCATTCCTCCTGACAGAGCTGATGTAGCTGACTCAGATTTGTAGGCCTCCTTGCTCGCACACGCTTTTTCAGTTCTGCCCACAAATTGTCTATAGAATTGAGGTTAGGGCTTTGTGATGGCCACTCCAATACCTTGACTTTCTTGTCCTTATGCCATTTTGCCACAACTTTGGAAGTATGCTTGGGGTCATTGTCCATTTGGATGACCCATTTGAGACCAAGCTTTAACTTCCTGACTGATGTCTTGAGATGTTGCTTCAATATATCCACATAATTTTCCTAGCTCATAATGCCATCTATTTTGTGAAGTGCATCAGTCCCTCCTGCTGCAAAGCACCCCCACAACATGATGTTGCCACCCCATGCTTCACAGTTGGGATGGTGTTCTTCAGCTTGCAAGCGTCCCACTTTTCCCTCCAAACATATATATGGTCATTATGGCCAAACAGTTACATTTTTGTTTCATCAGACCAGAGGACATTTCTCCAACCGTAGTCTGGCTTTTTTATGGCGAGTTTGGAGCACTGGCTTCTTCCTTGCTGAGTGGCCTTTCAGGTTATGTCGATACAGGACTCGTTTTACTGTGGATATAGATACTTCTGTACCTGTTTCCTCCAGAATCTTCACAGGGTCCTTTGCTGTTGTTCTGGGATTGATTTGCACTTTTCACACCAAAGTCCGTTCATCTCTAGGAGACAGAACGTGTCTTCTTCCTGGGCGGTATGATGGCTGCGTGGTTCCATGGTGTTTATACTTGCGTACTATTGTTTGTACAAAATGAACATTGCACCTTCAGGCGTTTGGAAATTGCTTCCAAAGATGAACCAGACTTGTGGAGGTCTACAATTCTTTGGTCTTGGCTGATTTCTTTAGATTTTTTAGAAGCAAAGAGGCACTGAGTTTGAAGGTAGAGGGGCACATCGCGCACCACTCCCTAGCATACTTCTCGGCAATGTCCAGTCTCTTGACAACAAGGTTGATGAAATCCGAGCAAGGGTAGCATTCCAGAGGGACATCAGAGACTGTAACGTTCTTTACTTCACGGAAACATGGCTCACTCGAGAGACGCTATCGGAGTCAGTGCAGCCAGCTGGTTTCTCCACGCATCGCGCTGACAGAAACAAACATCTTTCTGGTAAGAAGAGGCGTGGGGGCGTATGCTTTATGGTTAACGAGACGTGGTGTGGTCACAACAACATACAGGAACTCAAGTCCTTCTGTTCACCTGATTTAGAATTCCTCACAATCAAATGTCGACCACATTATCTACCAAGGGAATTCTCTTCAATTATTACCACAGCCGTATATATTCTCCCCCAAGCAGACACATGGATGGCTCTGAACTTTATTTGACTCTTTGCAAAGTGGAATCCACATATCCTGAGGCTGCATTCATTGTAGCTGGGGGTTTTAACAAGGCTAATCTGAAAACAAGACTCCCTAAATTGTATCAGCATATCAATTGCGCAACCAGGGCTGGTAAAACCTTGGATCATTGCTATTCTAACTTCCGCGACGCATATAAGGCCATCCCCCAGCCCTCCTTTCGGAAAAGCTGACCACGACTTTTGTTGCTCCCTGCCTACAGACAGAAGCTAAAACAAAAAGCTCCCGCCGTCTGTTCAACGCTGGTCCGACCAATCTGATTCCACGCTCCAAGACTGCTTCCATCACGTGGACTGGGATATGTTTCGTATTGCGTCAAACAACCACATTGACGAATACGCTGATTCAGTGATCGAGTTTATTAGAACGTGCGTTGAAGATGTCGTTCCCATAGCAACGATTGAAACATTCCCAAACCAGAAACCGTGGATTGATGGCAGCATTCGCATGAAACTGAAAGCATGAACCATTGCTTTTAATCAGGGCAAGGTGACCGGAAACATGACCGAATACAAACAGTGTAGCTATTCCCTCTGCAAGGCAATCAAACAAGCTAAGCGTCAGTATAGAGACAAAGTAGAATCGCAATTCAACGGCTCAGACACAAGAGGTATGTGGCAGGGTCTACAGTCAATCACGGATTACAAAAAGAAAACCAGCCCAGCCACGGACCAGGATGTCTTGCTCCCAGGCAGACTAAATCACTTTTTTTGCCAGCTTTGAGGACAATACAGTGCCAAAGCGGGCAACCTCAGGAGGCTGAAGAAATTTGGCTTGTCACCAAAAGCACTCACAAACTTCTACAGATGCACAATCGAGAGCATCCTGTCGGGCTCTATCACCGCCTGGTACGGCAACTGCTCCGCCCACAACCGTAAGGCTCTCCATGTCGGGCTCTATCACCGCCTGGTACGGCACTGCTCCGCCCACAACCGTAAGGCTCTCCAGAGGGTAGTGAGGTCTGCACAACGCATCACCGGGGGCAAACTACCTGCCCTCCAGGACACCGACACCACCCGATGTCACAGGAAGGCCATAAAGATCATCAAGGACAACAACCACCCGAGCCACTGCCTGTTCACCCCGCTATCATTCAGAAGGCGAGGTCAGTACAGGTGCATCAAAGCTGGGACCGAGAGACTATAAAACAGCTTCTATCTCAAGGCCATCAGACTGTTAAACAGCCACCACTAACATTGAGTGGCTGCTGCCAACACACTGACTGAACTCCAGCCACTTTAATAATGGGAATTGATGTAAAATATATCACTAGCCACTTTAAACAATGCTACTTAACTTCTTGAAACTCCCCATCCCGGATCCGGGATCGTGACTAAAGCCTCAGGCTCATTAGCATAACGCAACGTTAACGATTTCTGAAAATCGCAAATAAAATTAAAATAATGCGTTTGCTCTCAAGCTTAGCCTTTTCTTAACAACACTGTCATCTCAGATTTTCAAAATATGCTTTTGAACCATAGAAATTGACTAATTTGTGTAAGAGTATGCAAAGCTAGCATAGCATTTTGTGTAGCATGTAGCACGCAACATTTTCACAAAAGCCAGATAACCAAATAAATAAAATCATTTACCGTTGAAGAGCTTCTAATGTTTTCAATGAGGAGACTCTCAGTCACATACCAAATGCGCAGTGTTTCCTGAAAGCGTCTGTGTGTAGGAGAAATCGTTCCGTTTTCTACATTGCGCCTGGCTACTGAAACGAACCGAAAATGCAGTCACCTACAACGTAAAACTTTTTCCGGATTAACTACATAATATCGACCGAAACATGGCAAACGTTGTTTGGAATCAGTCCTCAAGGTGTTTTTTCACATATCTCTTCATTGACATGCAGTTCGTGGAAGCTTGCTTTACTCTCTGTATCGCATGGAAAAATACTGGCAGGTGACTTTTGCGCACCAATTTCGGCGCAGGACACCGGGCGGACACGTGGTAAATGTGGTCTCTTATGGTCAATCTTCCAATGATCTGCCTACAAATACGTCACAATGCTGCAGACACCTTGGGGAAACGACAGAAAGGGTTGATTCATTCCTCTTGCGTTCACAGCCATATAAGGAGATCATGAAAAACAGAGCCTCAAAAATCCTTGTCATTTCCTGGATGCCATCTCATCTTGGTTTTGCCTGAAGCTCACGTTAAAGGGCACGCACAGAGAAGATCTTTGTATTTCTGGACACGTCAGAGTGTTTTCTTTCGAACAGTAGCAATTATATGCATAGTCGAGCATCTTTTTGTGACAAAATATCTTGTTTAAAACGGGAACGTTTTTCATCCAAAAATGAAATTGCGCCCCTAGAGTTTCAACAGGTTAATATAATGTTTACATACCCTACATTATTCATCTCATATGTATATGTATATACTGTACTCTATATCATCTACTGCATCTTTATGTAATACATGTATCACTAGCCACTTTAAACTATGCCACTTTGTTTACATACTCATCTCATATGTATATACTGTACTCGATACCATCTACTGCATCTTGCCTATGCTGCTCTGTACCATCACTCATTCATATATCTTTATGTACATATTCTTTATCCCTTTACACTTGTGTGTATAAGGTAGTAGTTTTGGAATTGTTAGCAAGATTACTCATTGGTTATTACTGCATTGTCGGAACTAGAAGCACAAGCTTTTCACTACACTCGCATTAACATCTGCTAACCATGTGTATGTGACAAATACATTTGATTTGATTTGATTTTGAGGATCTCAGGACCCATGCCAAATCTTTTTAGTTTCCTGAGGGGGAATAGGCTTTGTTGTGCTGTCTTGGTGTGTTTGGACCATTCTAGTTTGTTGTTGATGTGGACACCAAGGAAACTTAAGAGCTCAACCTGCTTCACCACAGCCCCGTCGATGAGAATGGGGGCGTTCTCAGTCCTCCTTTCCCTGTAGTCCACAATCATCTCCTTAGTCTTGGTTACGTTGAGGGATAGGGATATTCTGGCACCTCCCTATAGGCTGTCTCGTCGTTGTCGGTGATCAGGCCTACCACTGTTGTGTCGTCTGCAAACTCAATGATGGTGTTGGAGTCATGCCTGGCCATGCAGTCATGGGTGAACAGGGAGTACAGGAGGGGACTGAGCACGCACCCCTGGGGAGCTCCAGTGTTGAGGATCAGTGTGGCAGATGTGTTGTTACCTACCCTCACCACCTGGGGGCGGCCAGTCAGGAAGTCCAGGATCCAGTTGCAGAGGGAGGTGTTTAGTCCCAGGATCCTTAGCTTAGTGATGAGCTTTGAGGGTACTATGGTGTTGAATGCTGAGCTGTAGTCAATGAATAGCATTTTCACATAAGAGTTTATTTTGTCCAGGTGGGTAAGGGCAGTGTGGAGTGCTATAGAGATTGCATCATCTGTGGATCTGTTAGAGCGGTACGCAAATTGGAGTGCGTCTAGGATTTCTGGGATAATGGTGTTGGTGTGAGCCATTACCAACCTTTCAAAGCACCTCATGGCTACAGTTGTGAGTGCTTCGGGTCTGTAGTCATTTAAGCAGGTTGCCTTTGTGTTCTTGGGCACAGGGACTATGGTGGTATGCTTGAAACATGTTGGTATTACAGACTCAATCAGGGACATGTTGAAAATGTCAGTGAAGACACCTGCCAGTTGGTCAGCACATGCCCGGAGCACACGGCCTGGTAATCTGTCTGGCCCCGCAGCCTTGTGTATGTTGACCTGTTTAAAGGCTACGGAGAGCGTGATCACACAGTCATCCGGAACAGCTGATGCTCTCATGCATGCCTCAGTGTTGCTTGCCTCGAAGCGAGCATAGAAGTGATTTAACTCATCTGGTTGGCTCGTGTCACTGGGCAGCTCGCGGCTGTGCTTCCCATTGTAGTCTGTGATAGTTTGCAAGCCCTGCCACATAAGACGAGCGTCGGAGCCGCTGTAGTATGATTCAACCTTAGCCCTGTATTGACGCTTTGCCTGTTTGTTGGTTCGTCGCAGGGCATAGCAGGATTTCTTGTAAGCTTCCGGATTAGAGTCCTGCACCTTGAAAGCGGCAGCTCTACCCTTTAGCTCAGTGCGAATGTTGCCTGTAATCCATGGCTTCTGGTTGGGGTATGTACGTACAGTCACTGTGGGGACAGTGTCCTCGATGCACTTTGATATAAAGACATTGAATAACCCTTTGAGCATGGTGAAGTTATGAATTACACTTTGGATGGTGTATCAATACACCCAGTCACTACAAAGATACAGGCGTCCTTCCTACCTCAGTTGTCAGAGAGGAAGGAAACCGATCAGGGATTTCACCATGATACAAATGGTAACTTTAATACAGTTTCAGAGTTTAATCGCTGTGATAGGAGAAAACTGAGGATGGCTCAACTAACCTAAATGACATTGTGAAAAGAATACAAATATTCCAAAACATGCATCATATTTGCAATAATGCACTAAACTAAAACTGCAAAAAATGTGGCAAAGAAATCACTGAGTACCACATCACTGAGTACCACTCCTCATACACTGAGAGTGTAAAACATGAGGGACATCTTCCTTATATTGAGCTGCATGCCCTTTTGCCCTCAGAACAGCCTAAATTCATCGGGGCATGGACTCTCCAAGGTGTCTAACTCATTCCACATGGGATGCTGGCCAATGTTGACTCCAATGCTTCCCACATTTGTGTCAAGTTGGCTGGATGTCCTTTGGGTGGTGGACCATTCTTGATACACACAGGAAACTGTTGATTGTATAAAAAAAAACAAGCAGCGTTGCAGTTCTTGACACACTCAAACCAGTATGACTGGCACCTACTACAATACCCCGTTCAAAGGCACTTGAATCTTTGGTCTTGCCCATTCACCCTATAAATGGCACAAATACATACTCTATGTCTCAATTGTCTCAAGGCTTAAAAATCTTTCTTTAACCTGTCTTCTTCCCTCCATCTACACTGATAGAAGTCTATTTAACAGGTGACATCAATAAGTGACCATAGCTTTCATCTGGATTCACCTGTCATGGAAGAGCAGGAGTTCCTAATGTTTTGTCCAATCAGTGTATTTTATATCATGGTGGTGGCTGCATCATGTTATGGGTATGCTTGTCATCGGCAAGAACTAGAGAGTTTTTTTAAACAAAAAGAAACAGAATAGAGCTAAGCACAGGCAAAATTCCTGAGGAAAACCTGGTTCAGTCTGCTTTCCAACAGACACTGTGCTACAAATTCGCCTTTCAGAATGACAATAACCTAAAACACAGGGACAAATATACACTGGAGTTGCTCACCAAGAAGACATTGAATGTTCCAGAGTGGCCTAGTTATAGTTTTGACTAAACTCGTCTTGAAAATCTATGGTAAGACTTGAAAACAACCAACTTGACAGAGCTTGAAGCAAATAATAATGTTGTCACGTCACGTTGTATTTCTGCTTTTGGCCTTGTATGGTTCCCAATCAGAGGCAGCTTTCAATCGTTGTCTCTGATTGAGAACCATACTTAGGTAGCCTGTGTTCCCACTATGATTTGTGGGTAGTTTCTTTCTGTTTTGTGTTTTGCACCTGACAGAACCGTTTCGTTTCTTTCATTCACTTTGTTATTTTGTTTTGTGTGTTCAATCTAATAAATTAACATTGGACACTTACCACGCTTCATATTGGTCCGATCCTTCCTACTCCACCTCAGACAAAGAAGAGATTCGTTACAGAACTACCCACCACAACCGGACCAAGCAGCGTGGTAACCAGTAGCAGAGGGCTCTGGACTCCTGGACATGGGAGGAGATTTTGGACGGTAAGGGACCCAGGGCACAGGCTGGGGAATATCGCCGGGCCAGGGAAGAGCTGGAGGCAGCCAAAGCAGAGCGGTGGCATTATGAGGAGTTAGCACAGCAGCGCAACAGGGACGAGAGGCAGCCCCAAAAATGTATTAGGGTGGCACACGGGGAGTGTGGCTAAGTCAGGTAGGATACCTGAGCTAGCTCCCCGTATTTACCATGGAGAGAGGTGGACCGGGCAGGCACCATGTTATGCCATGAGGCGCACGGTGTCCCCAGTGCGCAGGCTTAGCCCGGTGCACTACATCGCAGCTCCTTGTATCGGACGTGCTAGAGTGGGCATCGAGCCAGGAGAAATGAAGCCGGCTCAGCGCATCTGGTCTCCAGTGCGTCTCCTCGTCCGGGTTATATGGCACCAGTCCTACGCACGTTGCCCCCGTTTCGCCAGCACAGCCCAGTTCGGCCTGTTCCACCCCGCCGGGCTACGGGGAGTATCCAGCCAGGACACGTTGTGCAGGCTCGGTGCACGAGACCATCAGTGCGCCATTACGGTCCGGTCCATCCGGTGCCTCCTCCACGCACCAGGCCTCCTGTGGCAGCCCCACGCACCAAGCTGTCTATCCGTCTCCTCCCTCCAGGTGCTCCCACCTGTCCAGTGCTTCCAGAGTCTCCCTCCTGTCCAGCGCTTCCAGAGCCTCCCTCCTGTCCGGAGCTGCCAGAACCGCCCGTAAGTCAGGAGCTGCCAGAGCCGCACATGAGTCAGTAGCTGCCAGAGCCACCCGTGAGTCAGGAGCTGCCAGAGCCGCCCGTGAGTCAAATACTTATTTCCCTCATTAAAATGCAAATCATTTTATAACATTTTTGACATGCGTTTTTCTGGATTTTTTTGTTGTTATTTTACATTACATTACATTACATTTAAGTCATTTAGCAGACGCTCTTATCCAGAGCGACTTACAAATTGGTGAATTCACCTTCTGACATCCAGTGGAACAGCCACTTTACAATAGTGCATCTAAATCATTTAAGGGGGGGTGAGAAGGATTACTTATCCTATCCTAGGTATTCCTTGAAGAGGTGGGGTTTCAGGTGTCTCCGGAAGGTGGTGATTGACTCTGCTGTCCTGGCGTCGTGAGGGAGTTTGTTCCACCATTGGGGGGCCAGAGCAGCGAACAGTTTTGACTGGGCTGAGCGGGAACTGTACTTCCTCAGTGGTAGGGAGGCGAGCAGGCCAGAGGTGGATGAACGCAGTGCCCTTGTTTGGGTGTAGGGCCTGATCAGAGCCTGGAGGTACTGCGGTGCCGTTCCCCTCACAGCTCCGTAGGCAAGCACCATGGTCTTGTAGCGGATGCGAGCTTCAACTGGAAGCCAGTGGAGAGAGCGGAGGAGCGGGGTGACGTGAGAGAACTTGGGAAGGTTGAACACCAGACGGGCTGCGGCGTTCTGGATGAGTTGTAGGGGTTTAATGGCACAGGCAGTGAGCCCAGCCAACAGCGAGTTGCAGTAATCCAGACGGGAGATGACAAGTGCCTGGATTAGGACCTGCGCCGCTTCCTGTGTGAGGCAGGGTCGTACTCTGCGGATGTTGTAGAGCATGAACCTACAGGAACGGGCCACCGCCATGATGTTGGTTGAGAACGACAGGGTGTTGTCCAGGATCACGCCAAGGTTCTTAGCGCTCTGGGAGGAGGACACAATGGAGTTGTCAACCGTGATGGCGAGATCATGGAACGGGCAGTCCTTCCCCGGGAGGAAGAGCAGCTCCGTCTTGCCGAGGTTCAGCTTGAGGTGGTGATCCGTCATCCACACTGATATGTCTGCCAGACATGCAGAGATGCGATTCGCCACCTGGTCATCAGAAGGGGAAAGGAGAAGATTAATTGTGTGTCGTCTCCATAGCAATGATAGGAGAGACCATGTGAGGTTATGACAGAGCCAAGTGACTTGGTGTATAGCGAGAATAGGAGAGGGCCTAGAACAGAGCCCTGGGGGACACCAGTGGTGAGAGCGCGTGGCGAGGAGACAGATTCTCGCCACGCCACCTGGTAGGAGCGACCTGTCAGGTAGGACGCAATCCAAGCGTGGGCCGCACCGGAGATGCCCAACTCGGAGAGGGTGGAGAGGAGGATCTGATGGTTCACAGTATCGAAGGCAGCCGATAGGTCTAGAAGGATGAGAGCAGAGGAGAGAGAGTTAGCTTTAGCAGTGCGGAGCGCCTCCGTGATACAGAGAAGAGCAGTCTCAGTTGAATGACTAGTCTTGAAACCTGACTGATTTGGATCAAGAAGGTCATTCTGAGAGAGATAGCGGGAGAGCTGGCCAAGGACGGCACGTTCAAGAGTTTTGGAGAGAAAAGAAAGAAGGGATACTGGTCTGTAGTTGTTGACATCGGAGGGATCGAGTGTAGGTTTTTTCAGAAGGGGTGCAACTCTCGCTCTCTTGAAGACGGAAGGGACGTAGCCAGCGGTCAGGGATGAGTTGATGAGCGAGGTGAGGTAAGGGAGAAGGTCTCCGGAAATGGTCTGGAGAAGAGAGGAGGGGATAGGGTCAAGCGGGCAGGTTGTTGGGCGGCCGGCCGTCACAAGAAGCGAGATTTCATCTGGAGAGAGAGGGGAGAAAGAGGTCAGAGCACAGGGTAGGGCAGTGTGAGCAGAACCAGCGGTGTCGTTTGACTTAGCAAACGAGGATCGCATGTCGTCGACCTTCTTTTCAAAATGGTTGACGAAGTCATCTGCAGAGAGGGAGGAGGGGGGGAGGGAGAGGAGGATTCAGGAGGGAGGAGAAGGTGGCAAAGAGCTTCCTAGGGTTAGAGGCAGATGCTTGGAATTTAGAGTGGTAGAAAGTGGCTTTAGCAGCAGAGACAGAGGAGGAAAATGTAGAGAGGAGGGAGTGAAAGGATGCCAGGTCCGCAGGGAGGCGAGTTTTCCTCCATTTCCGCTCGGCTGCCCGGAGCTCTGTTCTGTGAGCTCGCAATGAGTCGTCGAGCCACGGAGCGGGAGGGGAGGACCGAGCCGGCCTGGAGGATAGGGGACATAGAGAGTCAAAGGATGCAGAAAGGGAAGAGAGGAGGGTTGAGGAGGCAGAATCAGGAGATGGTATGAGCAGAGGGAAGAGATGATAGGATGGAAGAGGAGAGAGTAGCGGGGGAGAGAGAGCGAAGGTTGGGACGGCGCGATACCATCCGAGTAGGGGCAGTGTGGGAAGTGTTGGATGAGAGCGAGAGGGAAAAGGATACAAGGTAGTGGTCGGAGACTTGGAGGGGAGTTACAATGAGGTTAGTGGAAGAACAGCATCTAGTAAAGATGAGGTCGAGCGTATTGCCTGCCTTGTGAGTAGGGGGGGAAGGTGAGAGGGTGAGGTCAAAAGAGGAGAGGAGTGGAAAGAAGGAGGCAGAGAGGAATGAGTCAAAGGTAGACGTGGGGAGGTTAAAGTCGCCCAGGACTGTGAGAGGTGAGCCGTCCTCAGGAAAGGAGCTTATCAAGGCATCAAGCTCATTGATGAACTCTCCGAGGGAACCTGGAGGGCGATAAATGATAAGGATGTTAAGCTTGAAAGGGCTGGTAACTGTGACAGCATGGAATTCAAAGGAGGCGATAGACAGATGGGTAAGGGGAGAAAGAGAGAATGACCACTTGGGAGAGATGAGGATCCCGGTGCCACCACCCCGCTGACCAGAAGCTCTCGGGGTGTGCGAGAACACGTGGGCGGACGAAGAGAGAGCAGTAGGAGTAGCAGTGTTATCTGTGGTGATCCATGTTACCGTCAGTGCCAAGAAGTCGAGGGACTGGAGGGAGGCATAGGCTGAGATGAACTCTGCCTTGTTGGCCGCAGATCGGCAGTTCCAGAGGCTACCGGAGACCTGGAACTCCACGTGGGTCGTGCGCGCTGGGACCACCAGATTAGGGTGGCCGCGGCCACGCGGTGTGGAGCGTTTGTATGGTCTGTGCAGAGAGGAGAGAACAGGGATAGATAGACACATAGTTGACAGGCTACAGAAGAGGCTACGCTAATGCAAAGGAGATTGGAATGACAAGTGGACTACACGTCTCGAATGTTCAGAAAGTTAAGCTTACGTAGCAAGAATCTTATTGACTAAAATGATTGAAATGATACAGTACTGCTGGAGTAGGCTAGCTGGCAGTGGCTGCGTTGTTGACTTTGTTGGCTAGCTGGCAGTGGCTGCGATGTTGACACTACACTAATCAAGTCGTTCCGTCGAGTGTAATAGTTTCTACAGTGCTGCTATTCGGGGCTAGCTGGCTAGCTAGCAGTGTTGATTGCGTTACGTTACGTTAAAAAAAGAACGACAATAGCTGGCTAGCTAACCTAGAAAATCGCTCTAGACTACACAATTGTCTTAGATACAAAGACGGCTATGTAGCTAGCTAGCTACGATCAAACAAATCAAACCGTTGTACTGTAATGAAGTGAAATGAAAATGTGATACTACCTGTGGAGCGAAGCGGAAGTTAGTTGAAGTTCTATTCGGTAGAGGTTGGCTAGCTGTTGGCTAGCTAGCTAGCAGCATCTCCTACGTTAAGGACGACAAATAGCTGGCTAGCTAACCTCGGTAAATTAAGATAATCACTCTAAGTCTACACACTCTAAACTACACAATTATCTTGGATATGAAGACAGCAAAGACAACTATGTAGCTAGCTAACACTTCACTAATCGAGTCGTTCAGTTGAGTGTAATAGTTTCTACAGTGCTGGTGGACAGTGGACGTTAGCTAGCTGCTGGGCAGATAGCAGTGTAGACTACGTTAGGACGACGAAATACGATAATTACGCAATTATCTTTGATACAAAGATGGCTATGTAGCTAGCTAAGAAGAAATTGCTAAGATTAGACAAATCAAACCGTTGTACTATAATGAAATGTAATGAAAAATGTAATGAAAATTTATACCACCTGCGGACCGAAGTGTAGATGCGACCGCTCGCTTCAACCCGGAACCGGAAGAATAATTTTGTCTCTCACTGTTCAAATAAACCTAAAATTAAAATTATAGACGGATCATTTCTTTGTCAGTGGGCAAACGTACAGAATCAGCAGGGGATCAAATACTTTTTCCCCTCACTTTACATTATTTGTTGTTAACTAGTAAATAGTAGCCTACAGCAAAGTGTGATTAAATCATTTCTAACTTGTTAACTAACTCTGCTAGTTCGTTTTTGAAACGATGTGGGTTTTAGCTTGCTTGAGCCTGCTAACTGAGGAGTGTTAGCATTTCCATGCATGTTTAATTTTAAAACATGTATCTTACAAAGGAGGTGTTAAATCTAACTTCTTAACTACTTATCTGTACATGGAATTGGATTTGGATTGAGATGGAGAATGGATGGAGAATCATCTGGCCAAGTGCATAAAGTTCCCTCAGCACACACAACAAGCAACCTCGGACAAAAGTCCCACTACTTTTTTTCAAGGTTAAAACGATGAATCAGACACCTTATCAATAGGCAACTGCTCATGGTCCTCCTGGAATCAGAAGTTAGTTTTGACTCAATGGAGGAACGTAGTCAGAGAAACGCTGATGAATATCTTGCTCGAGCCATGTATGCAACTGGTTCACCTCTGATGCTCACAGGCAATGTGTATTGAAAGAGATTTCTGAATGTTCTTTGCCCAGCATACACCACTCTAACCAGACATGCTTTATCTACTCATTTACTGGATGCAGAGTTTAAGTGAAGGTCAAGAAAATTATAGAGAAAGCAGACTGTATTACAATCATCTCTGATGTGTGGTCGAATGTTCGTCGGCAAAGAATAATTAACTACATCATCTCCACCCCTCAACCAGTATTCTACAAGAGCACAGACACAAGGGACAACATTTCAGATAAGCTGAAGGCAGTCATCAATGGCCTTGGACCACAGAAGGTATTTGCACTGGTGACAGACAATGCTGCGAACATGAAGCCTGCTTGGTCTAAAGTGGAGGAGTCCTACCCTCACATCACACCCATATGCTGTGCTACTCGTGCATGGAATCTGCTCCTCAAGGACATCTTGGCACTGAAAACAATGGATACACTATACAAGAGAATGATGTCATCATGTTTGACAGTCTCCTGGAGGGGAAGGAGTCTCTCCAAGAAATGGCCATATCACAGTCTGCCGATATGGACAGCCCCATCAACAGGATCCTCCTGGATGATGTATTTTGGGAGAGAGTGGTAAGCAGCCTGAAACTCCTGAAACCTGTAGCATTAGCCATAGCACAAATTCAGGGAGACAATGCCATCCTGTCTGATGTTCTGACTCTGCTTGCAGATGTAAGAGAAGAAATCTGTACTGCCCTGCCCACTTCACTGTTGCTCCAAGAAGAGGAAACTGCACTTCTGAAATACATCAAAAAGCATGAACCCATACACGCCGCAGCATACATGTTGGACCCCAAGTAATGCTGACAAGGTGATCCCGTCTGGTGCAGAGATCAACAAGGCCTATCGTGTCATCACTACCGTGTCTCACCACCTTGGCTTGGATGAGGGCAAGATTCTTGGCAGTCTGGCGAGGTACACTTCCAAGCAAGTGCTTTGGGATGGAGATGCAATATTTTAGTCGTGCCAACATATCTCATCAGCCACCTGGTGGAAGGGACTTGGTGGATCTGAGGCTCTTTCCCCTGTTGCCTCCATTATTCTCCAAATCCCACCAACATCAGCCGCCTCAGAGCACAACTGGTCCTTGTTTGGGAACACAGACACCAAAGCATGCATCAGGCTGACCAATACAAAGGTTGAAGAATTGGTGGCCATCCGTGTAAATTTGAGGCTTTTTGAGCCTGAAAATGAGCCTTCCTCAACAAGGTTGGAAATTGACTGTGAAAATTAGGCCTCAGAGTCTGATGTTCAAGAGTTGAGGATTTTGAGGAGGACATTGAAGACATTGAGGAGATCCAGGGAGAAGACATGGAAGCCTGAGAGGAAGACAACCAAAGCTTTAGTTTCTAGACTATCATTTTACAGATGTATGTTGAAAATGTTTTCGGGAGATGCGATGGATCACTGGGCTTCATTCAATATTCCCTTTTTTTTTGTTCAGTGAAATCATTCCATGTGAAGAGTCAATTCATTTAAACTCTTAGAACTACCTCTCCGGGAGAGAATTGTCATCAACTGACACTAATTGGCATAACACAACGGACAAAAAATATTACTAGAAAATATTCATATTCATGAAATCACAAGTGAAATATAGTGAAACACAGCTTAGCCTTTTGTTAATCACCCTGTCATCTCAGATTTTGAAAGTATGCTTTACAGCCAAAGCAAGACAACTTATTTGTGTAAGTTTATCGATAGCCTAGCATGGCATTGTGTACAGCTAGCAGCAGACAACTTGGTCACGAAAATCAGAAAATCAATCAAATTAAATCGTTTACCTTTGAGCTTCGGATGTTTTCACTCACGAGACTCCCAGTTAGACAGCAAATGTTCATTTTGTTCCATAAAGATGATTTTTTATAGCCAAAATGTTCTTCACTTTTGGTTAAGAAATCCACCGGAAACTGCGGTCATGACAACACTGACAAATATTCCAAATTAGATCCATAATATCAACAGAAACACGGCAAACGTTTTTTATAATCAATCCACAAGGTATTTTTCAAATATTTATTCGATAATATATCAACCGGGACAATTGGCTTTTCAGTAGGAGCGAGAAGAAAAATGACTACCTCTGTCTTTTATTAATTAAAGTTAAATTCATAACTAAATTGTTTTTTTCTTTCTATTGAAAGGATTTATTTAATAATTTGGTAAAAGGTTTATGTTTCTGTCACCATATGATATGGTAAAAAAATAAATATTTTATTTTACTAGGCAAGTCAGTTAAGAACATTATTTTCAATAATGGCCTAGGAACAGTGGGTTAACTGCCTGTTCAGGGGCAGAATGACAGATTTTGTACCTTGTCAGCTCGGGGATTTGAACTTGCAACCTTTTGATTACTAGTCCAATGCTCTAACCACTAGGCTACACTACAGCCCCAAATATATCTATTGCAAAAACTTTTACATTTACTGTAAATTGTATTAATATCAATTGCCAGATATTCCCGTTAATTCCCACAGACGGTATTCACCAAAATGTGCAACCCTTGTTACCACCCCCCAAAAATAAAGAAATACCCCTCAGCAAGCACCACCGACTGACTCAAATTCTTCCAACCAACCTTTGAAATTCAAATTCAAATCCCCACAAATTGACACCTTTCTTCCTGACATTTTCTCAAGGCCCTGGTCCAAACTCCGACTTCAGCCCTATCTCCGGTCCCTAGGAATATCGCCACCAGTCTATGGTTGGCATATCCTCTCCCCAGGGGGTTGGAGACTAGTATAATGGCCTGGGCCCAATACTGCATCCTTCCCTGGACAAAAGACTGAGCTGAGCTGAGCTCCTTTAGGGTTTGGAGAGGAGGCTTGCCTTGGACTGGCTCTTACCTCCAGAGGAGAGGTAGTGGAAAATGTGTCAACAGGAACATGATATGAGAGGTGTGGACACCAAGATGGCGGACGATTAGGCCTAGACCAACGGACCATAGGACTATATCAGAGAACGTTTGACTTTGAATTGTAAAACGTTAAAAAAGCACCTGAAATGGTGATTCTAAATTCGAGTCGAGTACATTTAAGTCAATGTTAAGATTCTCAATTTTAGTACAGGAGTCCAGTCTGGGTTTGGGAAACCAACCCATTATGTTCAACTACAAAATTGGTATGGCTTACTCCTACTGAATCAGTCTGACCACCGCTCCAGAGCCATATGGCTCGATGTGAAGTACCCACTCAGTATGGGTAAACATGTCAGGGGACAGTGGTGGCTGTAGTCACTTCCCAGGGTTATTATGGTGCAATCTATCAAAGTGCGGATTGAGGTATATTGTCATCTTGATGAACACTGATGTTCACATACAGACTGTCTTGGCAGGGGGGGGGGGGTTAGAGATTAGGGATTAAGGTCAAGATGGGAAGCCTATAAGTGGTGTTTACTCCTAAAACACCCTTTCACCAAAACACTACACAGAGTGTCTTCAAATGGCACAATCAAGTGCATGAGGAGACACTCTTAATTTGGTCATCGGAGATCACATTTAAGTGGACTTGACATATGGTACTACGTGAACTAAGCTCTATTGACAAAATAAAATGGTTATCTTATTGGGGCAAATATGCCCTTCGAAACAGAGCAAACACAACTAACAAGACATGCTGCAGCCAGTCCAAACATATCCACATATCATCAAATCCCTACAATGACAAAAGTTTTCCGAAGGTACCTGCCCAAATAAACTTTGTGTCATTGTATATTTACAGTGGATGGTGTAATTTCCCTCCCAACTCTATTTAAAGGCTGCCATGGCTACTGTAGAATGTGCAGCCCAGATGACGGACACATAGGGGTTGTGTCCTTTAGGGGTTCGGCCTCAGTGGTGAAAATGTCTTTCAGCGTAGGAAGGAAGACGGGTTGGGCCAAAGGACAGCACACAGGGCTAATTCCAAAAGAGGGGAAAAAGAGAACGAGGGGAAGAAAGAGCTAGAAATTACTAGATTAATGCCCGAGGATTATCACTGGTGCAGACAGGCACAGAGTGCTGTTTCCAAGGAAAACGTGTGTCAAAAATAAGCAAACATCCGAATGCTTGTTTCCTCATATTATGAAAAGGGGGTGCTGTCGTTGTTTTTCTTGTGTGTGTGTGTGTGTGTGTGTGTGTGTACTAAGACAACACAGTGTATACTCTCACAAACCAGGCGTAGTGCCATGGTTGACGGCAAAAGGTAAAACAGCGCCACAGGTCGCCCCAGGCGCATTTGTTATTATTTTTGTTTTGTTTTTGAGAACGAGGAGATAAGCATCCAGCAATGTCATTTAAAATGTTTTTGTACATACTCAGCTGTCCTACGCCCGTGCAATGATGTCTGAGGGAATAAAACAGTGTTAGTTGTTTAATAAAGTAACGTCTTTGTTGTTGTAGTATGAAAATGGCCATGGCAATTTCACCTCAATGGATTCCAACTTTAAGCAGGTTTATTAAGAGGTCACCAACTCTAGGCTCCTTACTTAAAAATGATTACACAAGTTGTATTTTCACCAACTGTATTTTCACCACTCTACACTCATATTCATTCCCCCTGGCGCGACCACCCACGCACGCACGCATGCATGTATGCATACACACCTCATTGGCCCATACTGTAGCCATTAGCCGGAGGTCAACAAACAAAACAAAGGGAGGAACCTGAAAGGTAACGATGGGGAGCCGAGGTACACTCTACCAAAATGTGATTTCTCTACACAGTCCACAGAGAGGGAGGTGTCTATGGAGTTTCGTAATGGCTAATCATACCGGAAAACTGAGAAGGTTTAGTCATAAAGACCTAGGCCTTGTTCGTCTTACATAACCTGTAATACCCATAAATTAGCTGTTCAAATAACTGATTATATCAATGCAAAGCCTAACAGAGGGTCATTTGCACTGTACAAATAAACATGCAAGCATGTCAGCCTACTACTAGATAAATCAATAGAATCCAGCAAGAGTTCTAATTGGATTATGTTCACTGTTGAGCTAGACAGATCACGTCTCAGGAAAAACAATTGTGCATAAGAAGAACAGTTACCGTGCAGGGGCAGACGTTCTACACATATTGGACAATCTGACATTTAGTAACAGTAATACTATAGGAATGGGTGATATATTTGAGTTTATGTTTTAGCGCAATATGGAAAATGCCCGTATCGCAAGAACGAGGTTCTGCTATAATGTTGTAACATTCTACAAATGCAGCATCTCAGTCTCTTCCCTGTCAGCCCAATGTTGAATTGTGTGACAACACGTGCACAGAGGTTATCCACCAATCACAACCCTCGACAGCTTTTCACAAGTTGTAACCACGCCGGAGAAGTGTAGCGGCGGTAAGAGTGAAGAAGCCAGCTCAGTCTCTCGTGAGGAAGCCAGCTCAGTCTCTCGCGAGGAAGCAAGCTCAGCCTCTTGTGAGGATGAAATCATCCCCAAAAAAGGCAGCAATGTTTTTTCAGTAATATGGAAGTGGTTTGGGTTTAAGAGGTCTGATGTTCAGCAAACGAATGTCCTGTGCAAAATTTGTCGAAAGACAATTGCTACGAAAAGCAGCAGCACAACCAACCTCTTCCATCACCTGCAACTGAAACACGCGGTGGAATGGGAGGAATGCGTGAGACTATGCAATGCCAATTCCAGTTGCTCAATTCCCAAAACATCTGCTAAAAGACGAACTACCACAGCCGCATTCTTTTCAAACATAATCCCTTATGACAAGAAAAGTTTGAGGTGGAACGAGATAACGGATGCAGTGACAAACTACATTACATAGCCCCCGTTGCACCTTCTATAGCCATTGTGATTATTATTTGATCCTGCTGGTCATCTATGAACATTTTAACATCTTGAAGATGGCCATGTACTCTTATAATCTCCACCCAGCACAGCCAGAAGAGGACTGGCCACCCCTCAGAGCCTGGTTCCTTTCTAGGTTTCTTCCTAGGCCAGTGTGCTTCTACATATGCATTGCTTACTCTTTGGGGTTTTAGGCTGTATTTCTGTATAAGCACATTGTGGCAACTGCTGATGTAAAAAGGGCTTCATAAATACATTTGATTGATTTGATTCTTGTTCGACAGCGTTGTTTTACAGCCTTGTTGACAGGTTTGTATTGAATATTGGGATTGGATGCAAGCTGTTAAATGCTCTATGCCAATCAAATGGTAAACATCACTAAACAAATAGCCTAAATGGTTTGGCTAGGCTGGTTTTGGCTGCCGTCCAATATGAAGTGGACTGAAGAGACCTCTGTTCCTGATACCAGGCCTGGCAGAGGGTGGAAGAGAAGCCTGATGCAGTCGAGCGGAACAAGACCTCAACTGTACATTACTGCCCTACGGCCACCTCATCATCTCACCTCATCATTATCACTGGGAGAGGAGAATAAGGGATAATATTTCTGGAAAGACGATCTGTAGATGCTTTGACTCTGAACAATCTATCAAGCAGATTTAGTAGTTGGCAGTCGAAACAGTTTGCAGACAATAGCTAGGTTTATGTAGATATTATTCAGTCACTCTAGCAGTAAAAGTAATTGCTGGATGCTGCAATTGATTAATGAAGCAAACTGCGGGTGATTAGTTAGCTGAACATCAGCTCAACTGTAGGTGACTACCCAGATAAAGTGAGAGGGAATGTTAAGAAAAGGAGGCATACTTTAATTGTCAAGGTCCAGATTGAGGCTACTTTGTACACAGATACTCCTACACAGAAATCCAATTCACTCGCTGTGCCTGCACAGGCTTCGGTTTAGCAAATATGCAACCTGGGAATATTACAAGAAACAGGTTCACAACCGCACACCTGTAGCTTGTACATTTGTCACTCTATCGACGATTAATGCTGAATACTTGACCCACCATACTGACAAAACGCCTAAGGACTCGTGGAGGGATATCAGGAAAACCAAGTGTTACGGTAAACTTGAAGAAGTTACAGTTTAATAACCCAGTCTCAGTCTCTCCCTGTCACTGAGTCATCGGAAGCACAAACAGGTGGGACCGAGATTCAGAATCCAGTTCTACTGGGAATCTCTGGAAGATCTTCACTATTTCATGCAATACATAGACTATAAAAGTGTATAAAAACAAATACAGGCCATTTATCCAATTCCCTGTGAGAACAGAGGGGGAGTTGAGGGTGGTGGAGTTATTGGTGCTCGTGTATAATTTTTGCATGCTTGGTAGATAACTGATAAGCCACCCACGTTTTCCCCCCATGATGACACACATTTCTAGTCAGTAGCAATCTACCATTTCTCTGCAAAAGGGTCCAGTCGCCCTTGACATGGAGATAGGCTAACTCTTCATACAGTTATAGTGACACAGACAATGAGAATGCCCAGAGGACTAGATTACTGAGTCTGACAGACAGAAGAGAGACAGAGAGAATGTGGTTAGCTTAATAGTCAAATGAATGAGATGTGGGAAGACAAAATAAATGGTATTGAAAGAGGGGGTTGTAAAACATACTTGGCCATGATGACATTGGCTAGACAGTGTATCCCTCACCTTATAATAAGTATTTCTCATCCCTGCTTTCTCACACCAACAGAAGCAGTAGCATTGTTGCCAGAGCGGAAAATATTGAATTCAAAAGAGACAAGGTCAAGATGTTCAGCCATTTGCAAGGCAGGAAGACATGCTCTGCATCAAGCGTCTATTTCCGCTCAGCGTTTGTACTCACTTTGAGTGTATCCTGGCTTTGGTTGCCTTTGTTCAAGGAGGTCCAGTCCTTGACCCAGAGTGTGAATTATGTGGGGCCCGGGAGGGTGTAAGGCCCTCCTGAATAAGACACGAGTCCCCCCAAATGCAACAAAGTCAAACTTTGGGGGTCACCAAATAATGCTAATTTAACCATTCCCCTATTTGTTTAAAATGTCATTTCTATTTACAGTGGTAAATATTAAAATGAAAGCTTATTCCAAATTAAACAAACACCCCCACCTCTGTGTCATGGTTTACAAAAATAAATAAAACATATGTCTGCACTTGTCATCCCGGGAAACTCCCTTATCTCAGCACCTTTTCAGGTGTCCCAACTTTTCCTTCTACAAAAAATGTCATTTTTTTCATAAAGAAACATAAATTTGTTCAGGATATAAGAGAGCGTAGACCCAATGACAATCGCCAAATGTCAAGTGTCAAATAAAGGTAAATAAATTCACGTTTTACTGTTTTTTTTAACAGATGTCTCTTTCCATTCATGAAATGGTGCAAGCACACTGGGAACTGTTCTCCTGCTGGATGTATTTTGGAATGGACGAACACGAGCAGGTAGCCTACTTCCTTGTTTTGACAAAAATATGAAACCATCCTGATTGGTTGTGTTCATGCCAAATTAAAAGGTAAAAATAAAAATGTGCACACATGGGAGGTCCTGTGAAAAATTGACACCCCCACAAATGTAACAGTATAATTTGCACTCTGCCTTGACCTCTTGGTAAGGCTTGTTATGATATTTCTAGAGCCAGTTTATTCAAATCATTAGCCGCTACCCAATGCTAACAGGCTAACCATCTAACAATGCTACCCAAGCTAACATGCATATTTATCCCGTCTGGTTTTAGTACACTGTGGGTAGTGTTGCAAACAAAATTGAGTTTTCCAAAGCAGTGGGGGGGCTTCACTGTAGACCTTAATGGACCTTCCCTCAGTAGTGGAAAAACTACCCAATTTTCTACTTGAGTAAAAGTCTCAAATAATTTGGTTTTAAATATACTTAAGTATCAAAAGTAAATGTAATTGCTAAATATACTTCAGTATCAAAAGTAAAAGTAAAAGTATGAATCATGTAAAATTCCTTTTATTAAGCAAACCAGATGGCACAATGAATGTGATTTGATAATTTGTTTATGGACAGCCAGGGGCACACTCCAACACTAAGACATAATTTACAAACAAACCAGATGGCAGCATGAATGTGATTTGATCATTTGTTTATGGACAGCCAGGGACACACTCCAACACTAAGACATCATTTACAAACAAACCAGATGGCACCATGAATGTGATTTGATCATTTGTTTATGGACAGCCAGGGACACACTCCAACACTAAGACATCATTTACAAACAAAGCACTTGTTTGACCATGGATGTTCTCTTTCATACTGTACGTGTGTGAATTCGACCATGTTGCTGTCCTGTGAAGCATTCAAAATGTAACGAATACTTTGGGTGTCAGGGAAAATGTATGGAGTAAAGTACATTATTTTCTTTGTGAATGTAGTGAAGTAAAAGTAAAAGTTGTCAAACACAGTACAGTAATTGTAAAGAAGAGTACAGATACCACAAAAACTACTTACAGTTGAAGTCGAAAGTTTACATACACTTAGGTTGGAGTCATTAAAACTCGCTTTTCAACCACTTCACAAACTTCTTGTTAACAAACTAAAGTTTTGGGAAGTCAGTTAGGACATCTACTTTGTGCATGACACAAGTAATTTTTCCAATAATTGTTGGAAGACAGATTATTTAACTTATAATTCACTGTATCACAATTCCAGTGGGTCAGAAGTTTACATACACTAAGTTAACTGTGCCTTTAAACAGCTTGGAAAATTCCAGAAAATGATGTTATGGCTTTAGAAGCTTCTGATAGACTCATTTACATAATTTGAGTAAATTGCAGGTATTCCTGTGAATGTTTTTCAAGGCCTACCTTCAAACTCAGTGCCTCTTTGCTTGACATCATGGGAAAATCTAAAGAAATCAGCCAAAAAAATTGTAGACCTCCACAAGTCTGATTTATCCTTGGGAGCAATTTCCAAACGCCTGAAGGTTCATCTGTACAGACAATAGTACGCAAGTATAAACACCATGGGACCACGCAGCCGTCATACCGCTCAGGAAGGAGACACGTTCTGTCTCCTAGAGATCAAATCAAATCACATGTATTTATATAGCCCTTCGTACATCAGCTGATATCTCAAAGTGCTGTACAGAAACCCAGCCTAAAACCCCAAACAGCAAGCAATGCAGGTGTAGAAGCACGGTGGATAGGAAAAACTCCATAGAAAGGCCAAAACCTCGGAAGAAACCTAGAGAGGAACCAGGCTATGTGGGGTGGCCAGTCCTCTTCTGGCTGTGCCGGGTGGAGATTATAACAGAACATGGCCAAGATGTTCAAATGTTCATAAATGACCAGCATGGTCCAATAATAATAAGGCAGAACAGTTGAAACTGGAGCAGCAGCACGGCCATGCACGGCCATGAGATGAACGTACTTTGGTGCGAAAAGTGCAAATCAATCTCAGAACAACAGCAAAGGACCTTGTGAAGATGCTGGAGGAAACAGGTACAAAAGTATCTATATCCACAGTAAAACAAGTCCTATATCGACATAACCTGAAAGGCCGCTCAGAAAGGAAGAAGCCACTGTTCCAAAACCGCCATAAAAAAGCCAGACTACGATTTGCAATTGCACATGGGGACAAAGATCATACTTTTTGGAGAAATGTCTTCTGGTCTGATTAAACAAAAATAGAACTGTTTGACCATAATGACCATTGTTATGTTTGGAGGAAAAAGTTGGATGCTTGCAAAGCCGAAGAACACCATCCCAACCGTAAAGCATAGCATCATGTTGTGGGGGTGCTTTGCTGCAGGAGCACTTCACAAAATAGACAGCATTATGAGGAAGGAAAATTCTGTGGATATATTGAAGCAACCTCTCAAGGCATCAATCAGGAAGTTAAAGCTTGGTCGCAAATGGGTCTTCCAAATGGACAATGACCCTAAGCATACTTCCAAATTTGTGGCAAAATGGCTTAAGGACAACAAAGTCAAGGTATTGGAGTGGCCATCACAATGCCCAGACCTCATCCTATAGATAATTTGTGGGCATAACTGAAAAAGCGTGTGCGAGCAAGGAGGCCTACAAATCTGACTCAGTTAGACACTATCTCATCCCCATACTGTATTTATTTGTTTATCTTGCTCCTTTGCACCCCATTATCTCTACTTGCACATTCATCTCCTGCACATTCTACCATTAAGACAGGGAATTTTTACTATGATTAAATGTCAGGAACTGTGAAAAACTGAGTGTAAATGTATTTGGCTAAGGAGTATGTAAACTTCCAAATTCAACTGTAAGTAGTACTTCAACATATTTTGTACTTAATTACTTTACAACACTGCCAGCCCTGCAACTACCCTCATTCACTTTACAGATGTCGGAGACACTGATATCACTGAGCTAGCACTTAGTTATGTAGTTTAGGCTAGCTGCCCTATGTTGGATAGTGGCCTGTTTAAGCAACATTCCCAGGTTGGGAAACTACTTGAAAATATTGATGTATACTCACGATGGGGTAAATCTTTCCATCACAAAAAGAAACGTCTGTTGCTAAAATATACTATGGCACATATTTTGGGGGTAAAACCAAAGTAGTGACACTGAACATTTTGCACTGGTTACCCAGACCAAAAGAGAAATTACACTGAAAGGGATTTTTAGTCCAAGGTGTCTCGCGGTCTGTAGTGTTTTCTCGTGTAAATATTATAACCGTTGTTATTTCATAGTGAAAGTCACTGTGCTGACATGGCGTCTGTCAGAGTCGAGGGCCAGTGGTGGCCCCGGCACATGCCAGTCAGCTGAGGGATGATTGTGTCACTTTCCAGAGCTGGTGACAGGGTGCATTATTGCCAGGGGCAACTAACAGGGGGAGAGTATGTGTATGTATGTGTGTGTGTGTGTGTGTGAATGAGGTGGGGGGGGGGATCAGGAGCTTAGGAATGTTGGGGTGGGTGGGTATTGAATCGTGTGTGTGCCATAAACAATAGAAACCACCCCAGCACTGTTCTGAAAGAAACCATTCATAGAGGGGCGGTCATCATTTCTGCTCCTCTAGACCAATCTGGGTATCTCACCCTTGCAGAATTTCTACCAAAAGATCAGTTCCCCCGCCAGTGCAACTGAGTTGGGTTGAGCCTAAAAAGCTCATTTCAATGAAATGGGTCCTTGGATCTCCAATGGTGAGGGGGGAAAGAGTGGTGTGACAAGAAGGAAATATATGTTGTGAATCAAGGGCTCATTGATAGAAGTGTCTAAGATGATAAGCGAAATAGCAATTACACTCGGAGTCGAACTTGAAGTTAGGCATGCAAGAAGCCTGTTGAGATAATACTGCCTGAACTTTAGCCTCTAATGCTAACAAGACCATTTGTTGGAATTGCACTGGAACCAGTCCTTATGTAGATATGGATGTGTGTCTGTCAATATCATATCACAGTGAACGCTCTGTGTCGAAGAGCAACAGTGAAGGGGACACCTCATTTCCCATTCAAATGTCACCCAAACTCCATAGGAATATAGATAGGGCTTCTCTAATTGGATTATACACTAAGTGTGAGTGAATATGTGTTCTGTTGCAGGTAATGACACACTGTGCAGGTTACTTCTGTGTGTGTGTGTGTGTGTGTGTGTGTGTGTGTGTGTGTGTGTGTGTGTGTGTGTGTGTGTGTGTGTGTGTGTGTGTGTGTGTGTGTGTGTGTGTGTGTCTTTGCCCCACTACAGACAGAGACACACTATCAAGTTGCAGGGCCTCCCTTGACAGTACAGAAAGAGTCCAGCTCCCCTGAGCCTTAGCTCAGTAAACTAGGAGGCCATCTCAGTCTTTGTAATGCCCCAAATAAAATCATACACGCTATTGAGAGATTGCTCCATGTATCACTCTATCTGTCTGTCTGTCTGTCTCCAGATATAAAGACAACAATTGGCAAATTATAAATACTGTACGATGATGATGACCCTAAACTGTTGAATAGGAAGTAAATACAGTGACGGCTGATTCAGTTTTTTAGGATTCCGTGTCCCCTGCTCAGCAACTTGTACGCGCCTCAACACTAACTTGATGTGTGCCTTTGTTGTTGTACCCAGAGAAGGA
The DNA here is from genome assembly GCF_036934945.1 of Oncorhynchus masou masou. Taxonomy (NCBI): domain Eukaryota; kingdom Metazoa; phylum Chordata; class Actinopteri; order Salmoniformes; family Salmonidae; genus Oncorhynchus; species Oncorhynchus masou. Next base: position 43,640,593 of record NC_088220.1, on the reverse strand, counting down.
GGCAGGTCACTTTGCTTTGATGAAAGGCCTATTCTGGGAACAAACCTTAAAGGACTCCTGCTGTTGAATAGGAGGAAGAACCCCCCCCCATGGTTCAAAACAAAGTCCACAATTATTGTTCTGCCTGATGGAAGAATTTCATGTCTTCCAGGAAACTAGACTTTCCTTCCTGGTTGAAAAATGTAAAGAAAGTTTGCTGGGATGGTGGTACCATTTAAATCTGTGGCTCAATTTGTGATAATAGCTCAATTATTTACGACAATGTAAAATATATTGACGTCCCAATACCATTGCACTGGATTTATGAACTGATATACCAAACAAAAATTGACACATCAAGCCATTCTTTTAAATGTAAACTATTATATAAAATTATCGCCACAAAATGCAGAATGCTACAAGTAAACAAAATCAATAGATAATGTATTTTGGTACTGTCCTTCGGTGGGTTGCTTTTAGAGTCCGGTCAGGAATGGTTGTTAACCTCTCTGGCCCACCCGGGATGCAACCGCACCCCCTTCCAACAATAAATGCAAATGCGCTACGCCAAATGCAAATAGCACTCGTTAAAACTCAAACGTTCATTAAAATTCACATACAGGGTACTCAATTCAAGCTACACTCGTTGTGAATCTAGCCAATGAGTCAGATTTGTAAAATGCTTTTCGGCGAAAGCATGAGTAGCTATTATCTGATAGCAGGCAACACGCCGAAATACCAGAAGGGCACGTAAACAAAGGAATTAGCGTAGCCGGCGCTACACAAAACGAGAGAAATAAAATATAAAACATTCATTACCTTTGACGAGATTCTTTGTTGGCACTCCTATATGTCCCATAAACATCACAATTGGGTCTTTTTTTTCCGATTAAATCGGTCCTTGTGTACCCAAAATGTCAATTTATGAACACCGTCAGATCCAGTAAAAACACATTTTTTAAACGCGACGTTATTTTTTAAAATTAAAAAAGTTGCCTAGAAACTTTGACGAAACACTTCAAACTACTTCTGTAATCCAACTTTAGGTATTACTAAACGTTAATAAATAATCAAATTGATCACGGAGCGATATGTATTCAATAAGCACGAGTTTGGGTAACGTAACTAATTTTTCCGGTTCCATTGTTTACATCTGTGGACTTGACAACTGGATGTGGCTATTACTCAGATGACCAAGGATTTAGTTGAATCGAAATCACAACACTGGCGACATCGTGTGGAAGCTGTAGGAACTGTAATCTCACTCTTAATTATTTTTCCTTCCAACAGACAATACATGGGCTGGTGGATTGATTTTTTCTTCGTCGATTTAGTGACCAGGTTTTCTGGCGATTTTGACCACGGAACTCGTTCTGTTATAGTCACAGACACCATTGAACCAGTTCTAGAAACTTCAGTGTTTTCTATGCACACATACTAATCATATGCATATACTATATTCCTGGCATGAGTAGCAGGACGTTGAAATGTTGCGCGATTTTTAACAGAATGTTGAAAAAGGTAGCCCGATCTCTAAGAGGTTTTAAATCATAATGTCTGTGTTCAAATGGATCTAAAAACAGTACTGAATGATCTGAAAAAAACACAATCAATTAACGGGAAACTTGATTATACTGTGAGGTAAAGTATTTATTTTTAGGGCACTCTCGGTAGAAATTGCACAAATAGAGAGGTTCAAGACCCACGTAAGACATCACAGTGAAATATAAGGATGTAATGCAATATAAGGATATTTGCACCAAATAATCAAGATGGCGTAGCAGTCGGACGTGTGTTTGTCTTGTCCTGTGTAAATAGTAAATAGTCTGTTTCTTCATTTTTTCCCGTATATATTTTATTCTCACATTCCATCTACGAACTAAATAGAGTTTCCTGCAACCCGCCTCACCCAATGTGGTACGGATCTGCTATTTTTATACGTTATAACTGGAACCTCCATCAGAAGCTAGCCAGCTAACGAGCTACTAGCTATTAGTCATTGTAAGTCACTGCTAGCTGTCTTCACTTCTAGCTCGGACACTAGCCAGCTTTAGATCGGTCAATACCTGCCAGTCTGCACAGCGCGATATCAACCCAGAGCATATCGGACTGCTTTTCTCTACCACATCACCAGATCCTTCCGCTCTGGATCATTACACCGGATCATCGCAGCTAGCTAGCTGCAACTGAGTGGCTATATTGTTGGCTAACAAAGCAAGCATCAGTTAACCATGAGCTAGCCTCGAGCTAGGCCCATCTCCCGGCTAGCCGACGAAGAATACCAGCTAATTCCTGGTCTACAACATCTTTTTTTTGCCAATTCGCCTGGATCTGTTACTGTCGAAACGGAGCCCCGCCGATCCATCACAACTGGTCTGCCGACGTAATCGTCTGATGTGGTTTCAACAGGCTTTTCCGTTGCGATGTCGCCGAAGACCCATCTGCTAGCACTGGCCCGCTAGCTTCTGAACGACGTGTCTCCCGCTTGCCTAGCGTAGTAGCGACTACTGAACGGCTCCCTGACTCACCAATTGCTGCTCAATGGACCCTATGATCACTCGACTACACAGCTGATGTCTGCTGGATTGTTTACTAACACAGTACCTCATTGTGTTGATCTGTCAGCCCCAGCCTTGAACTCAGGTCCTGTATGTACCTAACTGACCCTCTCTGCCATTCATTGCCATTTACCCATTGTTGTCTTAACTCTCCTGATCAACACCTGTGATTGCTTTATGCCTCTCTCTAATGTCAATATATATTGTCTAATGCTGTTTTGGTTAGTTCTTATTGTTTTATTTCACTGTAGAGCCCCCAGTCTTGCTCAGCATGCCTCAGATAGCTCTTTTGTCCCACCCCTCACAGATGCGGGGACCTCACCTGGCTTAACTGTTGCCTCCAGAGATGCAACCTCTTTCATCGTCACTCAATGCCTAGATTTACCTCCCCTGTACTCACATCCTACCATACCCTTGTCTGTACATTATGCCCTGAATTCTACCACGCCCCAAAATCTGCTCCTTTTATTCTCTGTTCCCAATGCACTAGATGACCAGTTTTTATAGCCTTTAGCCATACCCTTATCCTACTCTTCCTCTGTTCCTCTGGTGATGTAGAGGTTAACCCAGGCCCTGTAGCCCCCATTACTACACCTATTCCCCAGGTGCTCTTATTTGTTGATTTCTGTAACCGTAAAAGCCTTGGTTTCATGCATGTTAACATCAGAAGCCTCCTCCCTAAGTTCGTCTTATTCACTGCTTTAGCAAACTCCGCCAACCCTGATGTCCTAGCCGTGTCTGAATCCTGGCTTAGGAAGACCACCAAAAATTCTGAAATATCCATCACCAACTACAACATATTCCGTCAAGATAGCACTGCCAAAGGGGGCGGAGTTGCAATCTACTGCAGAGATAGCCTGCAGACTTCAGTCACACTATCCAGGTCTGTGCCCAAACAGTTCTGCTTTTAAAAATCCACCTTTCCAGAAAGAAGTCTCTCACTGTTGCCACTTTTTATATATCCCCCCCCCCCCCTCAGCACCCGACTGTGCCCTGGACGCCATATGAGAATTGCTGGCCCTCCATCTATCTTCAGAGTTCGTACTGCGAGGTGACCTAAACTGAGATATGCTTAACACCCAGGCCATCCTACAACCTAAGATAGATGCCCTCAATCTTACACAAATTATCAAGGAACCTACCAGGTACAACCCTAAATCCGTAAACATGGGCACCCTCATAGATAGCATCCTGACCAACTTGCCCTATAAATACACCTCTGGTGTCTTCAACCAGGATCTCATCAATCACTGACTCATTGCCTGCATCCGTAATGGGTTCGCAGTCAAACGACCACTCCTCATCACTATCAAACGCAACCTAAAACACTTCAGCATGCAGGCCTTTCTAATCGACCTGGCCCGGGTATACTGGAAGGACATTGACCTCATCCCATCAGTAGAGGATGCCTGGCTGTTCTTTAAAAGTGCTTTCCTCAAAATCTTAAATAAGCATGCCCCATTCAAAAAATGTTGAACTAAGAACAGTTCACTCCAGACTTGACTACCCTTGACCAGCACAAAAACATCCTGTGGCGTACTGCCCTAGCATTGAATAGCTCCCACGATATGCAACTTTTCATGGAAGTCAGTAACCAATATACACAGTCAGTTAGGAAAGCAAAGGCTAGCATTTTTAAACAGAAATTTGCATCCTGTAGCACTAATTCCAAAAGGTTTTGGGACACGTTAAAGTCCATGGAGAATAAGAGCACCTCCTCCCAGCTGCCCACTGCACTGAGGCTAGGAAACACTGTCACCACAGATAAATCCAACTACGATAATCGAGAATTTTAATAAGCATTTTTCTACGGCTGGCCATGGCTACACCTACCCCAGCCAACAGCTTTGCACCACCCGCAGGAACTTGCCCAAGCCCCCCTGCTTCTCCTTCACCCAAATCCAGATATTGATGTTCTGAAAGAACTGCAAAATCTGGACCCCTACAAATCAACTGGATTAGACAATCTGGACCCTCTCTTTCTAAATGTATCCGCAGAAATGGTTTCATCCCCTATTACTAGCCTGTTCAACCTCTCTTTCGTATCATCTGAGATCCCTAAACATCCCCCTCTTCAAAGGAGGAGACACTCTAGACCCAAACTGTTACAGACCTATATCCATCCTCCCCGGCCTTTCTAGTCTTTGAAAGCCAAGTTAACAAACAGATCACAGACCATTTCGAATCCCACTGTACCTTCTCCACTATGCAATCTGGTTTCCGAACTGGTCATGGGTGCACCTCAGCCATGCTCAAGGTCCTAAACGATACCATAACCACCATCGATAAAAGATAGTACTGTGCAGCCGTCTTCATCGACCTGGCCAAGGCTTTTGACTCTGTCAATCTCCACATTCTTATCGGCAGACTCAACAGCCTTGTTTTCTCAAATGACTGCCTCGCCTGGTTCACCAACTACTTCTCAGATCGAGTTCAGTGTGTCAAATCGGAGGGCCTGTTGTCCGGACCTCTGGCAGTCTCATGGGCGTGCCAAAGGGTTCAATTCTCAGGCCAACTCTTTTCTCTGTATTTATCATTGATGTCGCTCTTGTTGCAGGTGATTCTCTGATCCAGCTCTAAACAGACGACATCATTCTGTATACATCTGACCCTTCTTTTGACACTGTGTTATCAAACCTCCAAATGAGTTTCAATGCTATACAACACTCCTTTGGTGTCCTCTAACTGCTCTTAAATGCTAGTAAAACCAAATGCATGCTCTTCAACCGATTGCTGAGGCACACCTGTATGCATGCTCTTCAACCGGGGCACACCTGTATTTAAGGAGTTTCACCCATTATTCTCTGCAGATCCTCTCAACTTCTGTCAGGTTGGATGGAGAGCGTCGCTGTACAGCTATTTTCAGGTCTCTCCAGAGATGTTCGATCAGGCTCTGGCTGGGCCACTCAAGGAAATTCAGAGACTGAAGCCCTGAAGCTACTCCTGCGTTGTCTTGGCTGTGTGCTTAAGCTCGTTGTCCTTTTGGAAGGTAAACATTCACCCCAGTCTGAGGTCCAGAGCTCTCTGAAACAGTTTTCATTAAGGATCTCTTTGTTCGTTGCTCCGTTAATCTTACCCTTGATCCTGACTAGTATCTCAGTCCCTGTTGCTGGAAAACATCCCCACATCCCCTACCTGAAAGATTGTGCCAGGTTTCTCCAAACGTGACGCTTGGCATTCAGGCCAAAGAGCTCAATCTTGGTTTCGTCAGACCAAAGAATCTTCTTTGTCAAGGACCAGACAATTTTGTTTCTCATGGTCTTTAAGGTGGCTTAAAGTGCCAAGGCGGGCTGTCATGTGCCTTTTACTAGAGAGGGGCTTCCATCTGACCACTCTACCATAAAGGCCTGATTGGTGGAGTCATGCAGAGGAACTCTGGAGCTCTGTCAGAGTGACCATCGGGTTCTGGTCACCTCCTTGACCAAGGCCCTTCTTTCCTGATTGCTCAGTTTGGCCGGGCGGCCTGCTCTAGGAAGAGTTTTGGTGGTTCCAAACTTCTTCCATTTAAGAATGATGGAAGCCGCTGTCTTCTAGGGGACCTTCAATGCTGCAGATATTTTTTGTTACCCTTCCCCAGATCTGTGCCTCGACACAATTCTGTCTCGGAGCTCCACGGACAATTCCTTCGACCTCATGACTTGGTTTTTGCTCTGACATGCACTGTCAACTGTGGGAACTTATATAGACAGGTGTGTCTTTACAAATCATATTAATTAAATGTACCACAGGTGGACTCCAATCAAGTTGTAGAAACATATCAAGTATGATCAATGGAAACAGGATGCACCTGAGCTCAATTTTGAATCTCATAGCAAAGTGTCTGAATACTTACGTAAATAAAGTATTTCTGTTTTGATAAAAACCTGTTTTCGCTTTGACATTTTGGGGTATTGTGTGTCGATTGATGAGGAAAAAAGATATAATTGAATAAATTGTAGAGTAAGGCTGTAGCGTGATGAAATGTGGAAAAGGGAAAGGGGTCTGGATACTTTCCGAATGCACTGTATGTCCGTCTGGAGCTCAGAGTAACCTAAGTAACACCGTTACCAGTGTCGCTGACAGAGAAGTAACTGCAGTCAATTTAAATTCAAATACATTGCATATTTTACAGGTGTAAATACTGTTTCTAAGTTCATCTATTTATCCAGGCAAAATGTAAAATTGGTAGGCTTCAATCAGAGGGCTGACACTTTACATTAAGGCATGCTTAAAAGGACATTATGTTATAACTATAGGCCTGTTCATTAGCATATTAGTTTATATCAAGTTTATAAATCTGTAGTAAACAGTCATAGAACATAGGTTGGGATTGTGTGCCTGCAAGTATACCGTAATGTAAAGTGTTACTGTGAGAGCTAACCCAAGGCCTAACACTCAGCTACACAAACATGGCTAAGAAATATAACTCATGGCTGAGAAATATAACTCATGGCTGAGAAATATAACTCATGGATGAGAAATATAACTCATGGCTGAGAAATATAACTCATGGCTGAGAAATATAACTCATGGCTAAGAAATATAACTCATGGCTAAGAAATATAACTCATGGCTGAGAAATATAACTCATGGCTAAGAAATATAACTCATGGCTGAGAAATATAACTCATGGCTAAGAAATATAACTCATGGCTGAGAAATATAACTCATGGCTAAGAAATATAACTCATGGCTGAGAAATGAAACAGAAAAATTAAACCTACTTCATTCACCTGATATCAGTAAGTTTGGCTTTTATTTGCTTCCAATGACCTGCATTAACTCTTAAGCCCCTCAAGGGAACCCAGTGACAGACAGCAGGTGTGTGGGGGTAATGAGAGCAGTCCCCTTGTGGGGACAGAGAATAACAACCTACCCAACTGTTGTTTATGCCCTCCTCTCATTCAACTGTGTGACCCATTATCTGTCAAATGAGACAGGGCCAGTCATTTCTGCTTTAAAGTAGGTTACCATACAATTTGGCCCCTCTAGGGTATAGTGATTGTAATGATAATGGTGCCATGAAGTAAGCTCAAATCCATACATTTGGAATGTAAATCTTCTGATGAAGTAAATGTCTGTTGAAAATAGGCCCATATGAAGGTGAAAGCAATTGATTTATTACAAAAGATTGGCAGTAGGCCTAGTCCTCTCCTGTGAGACAAGGTGATACGATGTGTGTGTGTGTGTGTGTGTGTGTGTGTGTGTGTGTGTGTGTGTGTGTGTGTGTGTGTGTGTGTGTGTGTGTGTGTGTGTGTGTGTGTGTGTGTGTGTGTGTGAGTGAAAGAGAGAGAGAGAAAGAGAGACAGGGGGTGGGTGGGTGGGTGGGTGGGTAATTCAGTAAGTACAGTAAGTAATTAAAAATACAGTAAGTGTCCAGTATAAAAACGAATGCCTCAAAAGTATTTAACATAGGCGTAGTTTACCAAGCTTTGTTCACATCACAACAACCAAAAACTGTGTTGAATAGAACAATGAGACACCATAATGCGGCCAGTGAATGCCATGATTTAAATTCTCACCGAACAAAAAACAGTTTGTGCGATTACTGTCCGCCAAGCTCGCAATGACCCAAAAATCCATTCCACATGATGCATTCATTGTTTTCGACCAAACACGCTCCACAGCAGAGGCTACTGTTCGCAAGGCAAGTGGGATGCCGAATTTGCGTCACTTTTTCAACAGGTGACTAGGCAATAAACCCGGTTAGCCTGGTTTACCCGTGCCTTTGTAAAATGATAGTATGATAACGGGAAGTGACTTTTAGCCAAATTACAAGTCTCTAAATTGCATTATGCAATGCAATAACGTAACCGTAAGAGTTTGATAAGGACAGTGACTCACCTCAATCCATTTCTGCGCTTCTAGAAACGCGGGCTCGGAGGTCGATTCGGAGAGGAGATGTCGCTGGTGTGGTTGTCCTATATCTGCAGCGAGACTTGCCATTTGCAAAGCTGCTCAGTGTTAAAATATATGAACAAAAAAGCTTGAACAAAATGGGGAAATCCCCAGGCTTCAGCCTCAGCACTTGACCGTGAAAACCAGATAATGCCGTTTTTTTGTCTTGACTTGCTGTTTAGGTAGTCTCCCTCTCCTTCAGTGCTCCTTCGGTTGTATGCTGCAAACCCGCGGCAATGCACTTGCATCTACCAATGATTTATATATACACTAGATAACTAATGGGGGCGCTGGGTTGAAGTCACCGTGCCTCCATCTTGGCACTTCCACACCGTTGTAAAAAAGACTGTATTTTGGAAGCTATAGAAATGCATTTATTAATGTCTACATCTGTTTTTGTTACATTTATTCTATACAGACATCTTAATGCATAATTGTTTATTGTTTTATGTGAGCTAAACGCTCACAGAAGGCAGAAAAGATTTGGCAGGGGCACAGCTTCTACCCCCAAGCCATAAGACTGATAAATATTTAAATTAATTAGTTAAACAACCAATAGCTATCCAGACCCATTGACACCTCGTTTGACTCTCATCACATACACTACTGCTGCAGTTTACTATCTATCCTGTTGCAAATTCACTTTATCCCTACCTTCATGTACATATCTACCTCAATTACATAGTACCTCCACATATAGACTCGGTACTGGTACCCTGTCTATATAGCCACGTTATCTTTACTCATTGTGTATTTATTCCTCATATTATTACTTTTCTATTATTTAAAAAACATTGTTTTATTTTATTTAACTAGGCAAGTCAGTTAAGAACAAATTCTTATTTACAATGACGGCTTTCCCTTGTTGGGAAGGGCTCGTAAGTAAGCATTCCACTTTTAGTCTGCACCTGTTGCGCTGCCACCACTACTCCAGCACCATTTCAACTTCAACGTTTCAACATCATCTAATCACCTATGCTTAGTCTAATACAGTGACAGCTAAAAGATACCAAAATCTATTTCCATCCATGATTAATTTAGGTAATTGCAAGCTAGCCACCGGACAACGACAAAATGAGATGCAACAATATTGTTCCTTTCTGTCAATGACATTTGGCTTCTGATGTGATGTGATTGGTGTGAAGCCAAATCCAAACTGGCTTCCCTTGACCCTTTTTTTGGCGTGCCAGGACCATTCACAGCTGACATCACTAAGTTTAGCTCAACGCTGATTAGTTATTATTTTATATCGTTTTTCATCATGGGAGGTCAAATGCTCACTGGCTTCCCTTGCATTCAAGGCAATGTTAAACTCTTTTTGACAAGACAGCATCAGATAGATGGGCTACACATACTGAGACACAGGGGCGCTGTTTCATTCGTTTTGATGCTTTCTCCGGCGAGATACATTCAGCCTTTTTATTGAGGAAATACAGAGCGATGAAAGATGAACTATTTTGTTTGTTTGTTTCTTGGTCAATTTTTTGGGGAAGCCTGGCTTCCCTTAGCATCAATGAATTCACGACACTGGGAATGAATCAACTTTCTCACACCACAATATGAATCCCACCAGGAGCTCTGTTTCCATTAACTTGTCCAGTGATATTTTTTTGTCAACATTTAAAAAGTTGCATAGAAATTAGACGCGACAATTGCCTGCAACGGTACATTTCCGTTGAACTGTCTTATGTAGATAAAAACAGCTGGATGTAATGGAGTTACACCTTTAAAAAAAACACCCACTGGGCACAAACTTTTTTTTAAAGTTGGTGATAATGCATATTTTCGTTTGATTATCATACTACCGTCATCAGAATGCCATGAATTGTAACCACTTTTAAGTAGGGGGATGAAATTGATGCACCCCCTTCAACATCCCCTTCAAAAATCAGTCTGTTTAAGATAGAGACAGGCCTGTCGGTATGGGATGCGTCTTAATCCACTGCATCCGCCCATGTCGGCCTTCCGTATGTGTGGTGGAAAGTGGCAGAGTTACAGAGCTGTTTGTCAGACCATGATACATCCCAAAAATCAGTCTGTTTAAGATAGAGACAGGCCTGTCGGTATGGGATGCATCTTAATCCACTGCATCCGCCCATGTTGGCCTTCTGTATGTGTGGTGAAAAGTGGCAGAGTTACAGAGCTGTTTGTCAGACCACGAGACATCCCAAAAATCAGTCTGTTTAAGATAGAGACAGGCCTGTCGGTATGGGATGCATCTTAATCCACTGCATCCGCCCATGTCGGCCATCCGTATGTGTGGTGGAAAGTGGCAGAGTTACAGAGCTGTTTGTCAGACCACGAGACATCCCAAAAATCTCACAAAAACGTCTGTGGTCGGTAACGTCCATGTGCTAACCTCTGTCTATAGTGTTCGAATGGTTTAAAAAAACAAAATTAACATGACCCCACAATGTTCTCGTCTGAAGGTAACCTAGTACACAGAAAAACTATTTATGGAAGTAGTTTGGTGCCGACAAAAAGGGGGGTAAATACAGTGCGCACCATTTTTCTTCTTTTGACTCGATACTCCAAAATGTGAGATTTGTAATCAAACATTGACTGACTATGAGGTTAATCTGCAGACTGTTAGCTTTAATTTGAGGGTATTTTCATCCATATTGGGTGCACTGTTTAGATATTGCAGCACTTTTTGTACATAGTCCCTTCATTTTAGGTGAGCAAAAGTATTTGGAAAAATGTACTTATATGTGTATTCAAGTAGTAAAAGGTTAAGTATTTGGTCCCATATTCATAACATGCAATGACCACGTCAAGTTACAGCCGCACAAATATCATACACTCCCCAAAAATGCTGACCTCCCATGTTATTGTAATTGTGAGATGTTAGCCTGTCTTGGGGGTATGATATTTGTGCATCTGTAACTATCACTAATCACTATTCACGATTAATTCACGATTATCCGTAATCATGGTAGCATCCATGATTGGAAGTGTTTAGAAACATATTATATTCGTATTTACTATAAAACTGACTCCAAAATGACACAATGCAATATTTACTATTCATTTCTACTGGACACAAAATAATCTGAAACACAACCAAAGCAAACAGCAAATGCATCCAACAATTTTGTAGAATCACAAGATTATTGTAGTCATTGTGTGCTATGAATATGGGATCAAATACTTAACTTTTTACTACTTTAATACACACAAGTGAATTTGTCCCAATACTTTAGGATGATAGGACTGTGTACAAAAAGTGGTGTAATTTCTAAACGGTTAACCCAATATGGATGAAAATACCCTCAATTTAAAGCTGACGGTCTACCCTTTAACTACTTTGTCCTTGTTTGATTTCAAAACTTTTGGAGTATAGAGCCAAGATAATTGTAGAAAATTCATTGACACAATAATTATGGAGGGCACTGTACGTGTTGAAGAGCTTTCTTATATCTCCTAGAGATGTAGAAAAACTAGACAATAGAAAAAAGCGTTTCTATGGGCTATAATAGTAAAGACCAAATTCAATATTTTATCAAATCATTTCTACATACAATACATTTTTAATTCCTACAGGGGTCCTAAAACTCAAAATCAAATAGCTAAATGAGATATGGTATGACCATCTTAAAACAATTCCATGTGTTAGCTTAGTATAAGTAGCCTCAGAAGCATCTGCATTCAACAAATGTTGTGTGGTTATCCTTAGACATATTCTCCAAATGTATACATAAGGAATTGTTGATACATTGTCCCCATAAAATGTTATATTACATTTTTTCCCCCAAAAATTTGCAAAATAGGCTTTTTACTAGCTTTTTTGGAATTTTACAGATTTCAAAGTATTTATCCACAATTGGCTATGTGTCCATACTTGGGGTGTCTTAACAAAATGAAACCAAAATACTTGGTTTCATCCAATGTCCAGAAATTTTTTATCTCGTGATATGCAGGTTTGTACATAGATTAACTAATTTGCCTACTTTTCAATATTTCAGAAACAGTGTAATACAGAAAATTTGTATATTTGTGTCCACATTCAACTGGTAAAAGTTGATTGTGATATGATTAATGGGAAAAATATCTTATTACGGTGTGGTGTTGGGCCATAACCAATTAATTACAGATTAGGTAAGCATTTTCTAGTTGAATCACAAATTCTCATTAGATTCTGCTAAAATGTAACCAAAAGATTCAGTGAATAAGGATAAAAAAATATAGCCACACCCACATTATTGACAAACACACCATATTACACGCCATATTATTCAACCAATATTACTTTGGGTAGTGTTAGGCAATAATCAGAATTTGTTCGTAACATATGTAAGATGTTTTATATTCATCATATGTTTGTAAGTTACTTCTCATCAGAATGGTGTTTTTGTATAATACTGTGGCGAGGTTGCAGTTATCTGTTCTATGTCAAGACTAAGTTGCATGGGCCGCAGAGAGGGGAGAGGTCAAAGTGTCATCATGTGTAAACATATCTTTTGATCCACAAGGTCTGTGTGCCAAGTCAGTGTGTCTCTGTGAGTTTGTCCAAGATTGGTTGTATTTAGAATTGGTTGTATCTAAATTACAATTTGATATATGCCTGTTGATATGGAGGATTGGTTTATGGTTCTGAGTTTGAGAAAGGAGACAAAACTGAACGATAATGTATAGCCAACTCTGTCTGGCTAGGGGATACTCCTCTCAGAAGTAAAGTCTTTCTTTGTGTAAGTTCCTAAGACCTGTGTTTTGTCATGTCGTCTAGGAGGGGGTGGATCTTCGCTATAAAGGATCCCGTTTGCCATTGTGTGGGGGCTCTCAACTTTTGAGTAGAGATACTGAACGGTTGAGAGTCACAGAAAATGCTATAGAGCTCATATAATTAAAGATGGACTTTGATAACTAACTCTGACGTGTGTGTGGTTTGCTCCCATGATTTGGTAAATAGAGGAAATTTCCACGACATTTGGCGACGAGGAGGGGATGTGAATCTTCACTCGGTGACCGTTCCTACGATCTAGGTAAATAAATCGTGCACGAGGGATCCCCTAAACTTGGGATCTCAGGGAGAACCACACTTCGGGAATGAAGCAGATGGACCAACCTTTGATCTAAGAGGAAGCGAGCCGAGTGGATACCACATCTCGAACTGAGTTTTTTTAAAGAAAAAGGTGAGCGAACCACACACAGATTTGAAGTCGAGTTTTTTTATTATGCCTGTTACGTATACTCTGAGCGTGAATTCCTTTGTAAGGAAGGCACCTTGGCGGCGTAAGCAGGGCCGAGTCAGAGGAGAGTAATCTGGGGGTTTTGTGGACTCAAAAGATACTCTGCACTGTCCGGTTGCCAGTGACCAAGAGCCCTCCTGACACTGAATACATCACAGGGGGATTTGGTGAGGTCTGTCGGGGTGACGGGCCAAGGGGGACTGTGTGTTCTAGGTGAAACACGGTACTTGGTGAAGCCCTATTGGAAGAAGGACCTCATTCTGTGCGTCTGTGTGATTTGTCTAAGTGACCCTCAGATGTGGTGAATTCCAATTATTTTAAATGTGCTAGCCAGGTATGCCCTGGGTTACTCTGTGTGAATATTTTGTTATGGGATCACTAGGTAATAGTTGTCGGACCGTTCTGTGTGAGCGGGATAGGGTTGACTCTGTGTGGGCAAACCTTTTGATGTTCTGTGTGACGTCTGACCAGTTCTATGTGAACATTTGACCTATCCTGTGTGGATGATCCTGAAAGTTCTGTGTGAGTACCTAAGATTTCTTAAGTTTTATATGGATTCTGTGAATTATTTGAAATTGATAAATGGTATGTGTGTATAATCATGATTAGATACATTTTAAACCACCCATTCGTAGACGTACGTAGGTTTTGTGTTGATATCTTAAATGTATAATTTGATAAAGATGAAGTTTTTAAGCACTATTAAAATTGGGCTATTATTCTTCTGGGAATTACCGATAGTGACGTGTTTTGATTTTACTTAGAAATTGGGTTTATATGCGGAGAATCTTAGTCTTTCACAATAGCAATAGTGGTTCAGTGGTAGAATTCTTGCCTGCAACGCGGGAGGCCCGAGTTCTGTTTCCAGTCATGGCGCTGGCTAAATTCAGAGTTTTTGATTGTAAATAATCCATTTGAATGTTGTGCCTGGAAAGTTATGGTCGCGAGTGTTTGTATAAGAGATAAATTGAATGTTTTTAATAGATTGTTTAGTTTAAATTGATAGACTAATTCAACTTAAAATAATAACGAAGCGAATTCTGATGCAAGACGATGTCTGTTCACTAAATTATCTGCTGGTATAATGTATTGAGAATTGGGTCGTATTTAAATTACTGTATCAATAGAGAAGACAGTTACCTAAGTTAAAGAAATTCTGAATAATAGCGTGGAGAGAATGGCGAAATGTTTTTCATTCTTATAGATTGACTGACGCATGTTATAATTTTGGCGCTGCGTGTGTTATTTTTAAAGAAATATGATACATTTCATAAGTGTGAAGAGCAAAGAGAAGAGGAAGTTATAAAGTTGGGGTTTTTAATCTTACATAGAGGTAAGGAAAAACGTTGAAATGAGAGGGGTTATATATTTTTGCCCAATGAGAAAAAGAAATAGCAAAGTTGAGTTGAAAGTATAGAAGAGAGTTAGTTGTTATGTTGGCTACTAATTGTCAGGGAAAGTTGCTGGAGGCAGGTAGATTGTTGTAGAATAATGTAAATTTGCGTTATTAGTTTGAATATACAATAACCTTACTCTAATTGTTTTGACCGTTGTTCAGGTACATTGTTTTCTGTATTTCTAGCAGCTGATTCGCTAGGTGGGCATCATAGATTTGTGGCATTTATTTGGACTGTATTAGGCTATGAGAAAGGGAGACTGGATGTCTGAATCATTAAACATTGTGATAATAGATTCTGAGGTTTATTGATTCTTGGTTTGATTGTTTAAGTAACACCAGTTAATTTGAGCAGGAAAGTTCATGTAGTCTAACATTATAGTATGTTTCCATTATGAGGAACAATGTCAGGTCATTAAAGGTGATTGCTGGATTGAGTAGTGTGAGAGCCCGTTGGAAGAAGACTAAACTAGTATGTGAAGTGGGGGAGTATCATAGATTTTAATTATAGTGTTGTTACCGCAATAGTCAAAGCAATTTCATATGTTTTGTGAAATTAGCTAGGTTGAATATTGGTATTTGAGTTCCTTTATTATTTGCTTTTTAAAATAAAGGTTGGAATCAAGTATGATGCCTTGGCACTTAAAATCAGATACCACCAGAAGCTTCTTCCATCAGTAAATGTTTTTGAGGAACATGCAGACTGTGTTTTATTTTATTGAGATGTAAACATGAGTCTCTGAGCAATTTTGTCATCTGAATCATTATAGTAGTGAGGTTCTTGTGTAGTTTGTTATTTGCATGAATTTATCACTGTATCATCTGCATACATTGGAATTTCAGACCCTACAGAATAAAGGAAGATCATTAATGGATGTGCTGGACAGTATTGACCTTTGTGGATATCAGTGGGAGAAAAAATTAAGTTTATTTTTATTTTTACGATGATGAGACAGCACCGACTTTTGAAGGATTTTAGATTTGTTTAAAAAATCAGGATTGGTTTTTACTAAATTTATATCAACAGATTGAAATGATTAGGTTGCTGATTAAAAGTTTTTTTTAGGAGTTGATTTAACTTAATTAAACATTGTATCATACATATACATTGATTTGATTAAAACTTATGATTAATGATTTGAGGTACAGTGGAATTATCATTAGGTTTGGTTTATAGTTCACGTTTGAGTTTCTGAATCGATGTAGTGTAATGAATATTAAGTGTTTTGGTGTTTTCTCCGGGAAAATGGATATTTCACTGTCTCTCTATCTGGAATGTTTCCAGGGACTATACTCTTGGGGAGAGTGAGTGAAAATGAGGCCATAAACTACCACATTGGAGGGGGCCTGGAGGAAGTTTTTTGTTTAAGTGCAAGGGTATTAAAGGTATTTTCAAGGGGCACTCTCCACATGGGATTTTAATGAGTTTTATTTTCTGAGTTTTCATTACCCAGGCAAATTATTTTGATAAAGGAAGGTTCTGGGAATATGGAAATACAAACATGTTTGGAACTAGTTGATTATTGTTTGCAAATTGTTTTATATAGTGAAGCACTGCTTTGAAGGGTTTTGTATAACCTATGACCTTCTGATGACTTTCCGTTGTTGGCTTGATCACCCGCATTGGAAAGTCATTTGGATAATGAAATTATGGTCATTTGTAATACTGCTTTCAAAATAATTTGTGTAATTGGTAAATATGTGCTTTAGCCATATTTGTAATTTGGACCACTGTGAATGAAGGGCATTGCTTTTAACTAAGGGTATGCTGCTTTAAGTCTATTTTCCTATGACCATAGGGGTTAAATCATTTTTCTTTGTGGAGTTTTTTTTCAGTTTAGTGATTTTAATTTGATTAGGTTAGCTGAAATGTTGTTTTAGATTTGTTTTCAGTTTTGTTTTACATTACTCTCATACGGAGAGATGTGTGTAAAACATGGTGGAGGATTTAGTTTTTTGAGGGTTTGAATTGAAGTTATACAACTTAAGTGATAAGTGTTGAGTGTATTGTATTGTTGAGTGTATTGTATTGTATTGTATTGTTGTGTTTGTTTTGTTCTATTCCCGAGGTATAGGTCTAATTTCTTGATCCTTGGCTCTACGATGGAGTTGACAGTGAGATGGGGAGTATAAACCAATTTGAAAGAATAGTTTCAATAGAATGTTTTGATATTCTCTGTGAAATATGTTTAGATATGTGTGTTAAGAATAATTGGTAAAAGTAATCATTTATCATGTAGTTAATGAACTGAACTAAACTGTTGTTCTGATCTGTTCTTTCGAGGTTATCATGAAAAGTGACGTCAGACGGTATCTTAATGCATGGAAGAGATAATTTGGACCGAATGGTGTGTGTACCTCAAAACCCCCTCGAACTGGCTGAAGAAGGGTGACAAAGGCATTGAAGGAGGCTTTCCAAACCACTTCTACCAAGGGAAAAGAACCAAGCCAGAAATTGGTGTACAGTATCAGATCTAAGCTATCAACTGCTTTTCTTTCATGGTTCTCTCATACTGTGATGAGTCCACTTGGAGTGATCATGGAGGAAGATCTGTTCTAACATTTTCTTATGATGCTGGTATATTGGTTGACAAATGGACAAGACATGAGTGGTAAAGATGAGACATTGAAATTGGGACATTATCATGGGCTGTCCACTTTGAACTGTAAAGCTATCTGAAGAAAAACGAAGATGCCAGAAGATGCCATGCCTGTGTAAGGGGGGTTTGGTCAACTGTGCCATTAAAATTGTTTATACTTTTGTGGTATCAGGTTGATTGAAGAGGTCTACACCATGTAAATTGTAGTAATTTAGATTAAGAATGCATTGAGATACTGATCTGTATTATAATCATGATTAAAAAAGTTAATAGTAGAATTATGGGATAATTATACTGTATGTAAATCTGCTAATATTGATGTGTGTTAAATTGAGGTTTTTACTGTTTGAGTGATAAGACACATTTGATTCACTGAGGAATGCTATTCTAAATATTGGTTTGATAAATAGTTGGGTTGTTACTGATGATTTGGAATATGAATGATTTCACTGCCATATGCTCTATTCCTGAGTATATTTCTGAGCATGAGGACTTAGAGGGATGTCTGTCCTATATGTTGTGAGGAGGCCTGTGTTTAGACACTGGTTCTCATGTAACTTAAAGAGCATAAATATGTTATGTTTTTATTTTCCTCAAATGGATTATTCTGTGTTATTAAACATGTGCAAGTTTGTCTTGTAGAATACAGGTTGTAAACTTAGTTCCAGAAGGGAGAAAGCTTACATATAAGCTAAGGTATTTGACATTGAGGGGATTTAAATTTTTAAATATTGAGTATGTAATTAATATTCTGATTTTTCAGAAGGGACTGAGTCCCTTGAGAGGGGAATGTTAGGGAATAATC
This sequence comes from Oncorhynchus masou masou, assembly GCF_036934945.1. Taxonomy (NCBI): domain Eukaryota; kingdom Metazoa; phylum Chordata; class Actinopteri; order Salmoniformes; family Salmonidae; genus Oncorhynchus; species Oncorhynchus masou. The sequence goes on along the minus strand of NC_088220.1, from coordinate 43,622,189 downwards.
AGAATTTGTTCGTAACATATGTAAGATGTTTTATATTCATCATATGTTTGTAAGTTACTTCTCATCAGAATGGTGTTTTTGTATAATACTGTGGCGAGGTTGCAGTTATCTGTTCTATGTCAAGACTAAGTTGCATGGGCCGCAGAGAGGGGAGAGGTCAAAGTGTCATCATGTGTAAACATATCTTTTGCTCCACAAGGTCTGTGTGCCAAGTCAGTGTGTCTCTGTGAGTTTGTCCAGGATTGGTTGTATTTACATTTACATTTACATTACATTTAAGTCATTTAGCAGACGCTCTTATCCAGAGCGACTTACAAATTGGTGAATTCACCCTCCGACATCAGTGGAACAGCCACTTTACAACAGTGCATCTAAATCATTTAAGGGGGGGGGGGGGTGAGAAGAACCGCCTTATCCTATCCTAGGTATTCCTTGAAGAGGTGGGGTTTCAGGTGTCTCCGGAAGGTGGTGATTGACTCCGCTGTCCTGGCGTCGTGAGGGAGTTTGTTCCACCATTGGGGGGCCAGAGCAGCGAACAGTTTTGACTGGGCTGAGCGGGAACTGTACTTCCTCAGTGGTAGGGAGGCGAGCAGGCCAGAGGTGGATGAACGCAGTGCCCTTGTTTGGGTGTAGGGCCTGATCAGAGCCTGGAGGTACTGCGGTGCCGTTCCCCTCACAGCTCCGTAGGCAAGCACCATGGTCTTGTAGCGGATGCGAGCTTCAACTGGAAGCCAGTGGAGAGAGCGGAGGAGCGGGGTGACGTGAGAGAACTTGGGAAGGTTGAACACCAGACGGGCTGCGGCGTTCTGGATGAGTTGTAGGGGTTTAATGGCACAGGCAGGGAGCCCAGCCAACAGCGAGTTGCAGTAATCCAGACGGGAGATGACAAGTGCCTGGATTAGGACCTGCGCTGCTTCCTGTGTGAGGCAGGGGCGTACTCTGCGGATGTTGTAGAGCATGAACCTACAGGAACGGGCCACCGCCTTGATGTTAGTTGAGAACGACAGGGTGTTGTCCAGGATCACGCCAAGGTTCTTAGCGCTCTGGGAGGAGGACACAATGGAGTTGTCAACCGTGATGGCGAGATCATGGAACGGGCAGTCCTTCCCCGGGAGGAAGAGCAGCTCCGTCTTGCCGAGGTTCAGCTTGAGGTGGTGATCCGTATTTAGAATTGGTTGTATCTAAATGACAATTTGATATATGCCTGTTGATATGGAGGATTGGTTTATGGTTCTGAGTTTGAGAAAGGAGACAAAGCTGAACAACAATGTATAGCCAACTCTGTCTGGCTAGGGGATACTCCTCTCAGAAGTAAAGTCTTTCTTTGTGTAAGTTCCTAAGACCTGTGTTTTGTCATGTCGTCTAGGAGGGGGTGAATCTTCGCTATAAAGGATCCCATTTGCCATTGTGTGGGGGCTCTCAACTTTTGAGTAGAGATACTGAACGGTTGAGAGTCACAGAAAATGCTATAGAGCTCATATAATTAAAGATGGACTTTGATAACTAACTCTGACGTGTGTGTGGTTTGCTCCCATGATTTGGTAAATAGAGGAAATTTCCACGACAGTAGTCAAGGTATTTGATACTCAATAGTTTGTCAATAGAAGGAATTGGCATATTGGCAAAATGGCAAAATAACTTATTTTCAAGCCTTCTACTGGCCTCTTGTGGAACAATACTGAACACCAGGATGCTTGAAAAGCCACTTTTGACTTTCTCTGTCATAACTCAAATCCTAGTGCACCCTTTTGCATTCCAGGTTCAAATCCTGCAGCCCGCCTGAAGTAATGTGCTTTATAAGTGTATCTTGAGAGAGGGTGTTCCTTATTAGGTGCTGTTACTCTTCATATAAAATGTCTCTTATTAGACGGTAATTCTCTCCAGTTCCTGGCAGATGGGGTACAGCTCAGTGATAGAGGATTTGACTTCAAATCAAGAGGTCCCAGATTCCAACTTGCCAACTTGAAATTAAATGCTTTATAAGTGTGATTTGAGAGAGGGAGTGTTCTTTATTAGGTGCTGTTACTCTTAATCACAAAACATAGGCCTTATGGACAAACTCAATAAAATTAGACAAAGGTATGTTCATACGGTATAATTGTCAAAAACGAAACAAAACAAAAAACGGTCCAGAAAGCAATTTTTTAGAGGGTGTTGGGTCTTGGGTCTTGACTTTGTGACCATTTGCAATATGAAAATCTACGGTAGAGTGCACTCGCCATCTTTGGGATATTTTTTGTGTATGTGTTTCGTCCAAAGCCAATATGTTGCCATTCATTTTTGCCATCTCATGGGGGTTTTCCCTTATTCGCTGTTTTTTGTCTCAGCTGTTTTAGCTCTCAGTTTCTAACAGGGGGGGTGTGAAGTGCGTCACACTTCAAATCAAGAGATCTCAGGTTCAAATCCTACTATCGCCTTGTTATCAAATACATTATAGGTGAGTTTCCATAGAGGGAGAGGTCTTTATTAACAGTTCATTTATTTGGCAATATAACTCTCCATCTAAAATGTCTGTTATTAGATGTTTTTGTCTCTGTCAGACAGTTCCAAGCAGAGGGTGCGCTACAATTCAGGTCTCAGGTTCAAATCCATTTGTCCCTTTGAAATCAAATACTTTATGGGTATGTTTTCAATGTGAGAGTGTACTTTATCCAGATATGAAGATCTTCTGCTGAAATGTCCCTTATTAGACTATTTTTCCACCTTTAGACAGTTTAAAGCAGAGGGGGTATTGCTCAGTGGTAGAGCATTTGACTGCAGATCAAGATGTCTAATGTTCAAATCCTGGTGCCCCCTTGGATCATGTACTTTCAATGTGTATCTGGAGTGAAGGAGTTGGCTTTTTTAGATTATGTTACTCAATCTAAAATGTCCCCATTAATTCGTTTTTCTCTCAGTCAGAGAGTTCATAACAGAGGTGGAAGTGCAATAGACTTAAGGTCAAGATGTCTCAGTTTCAAATCCTTTTGTCAACTTGAAATCAAATACTTTATGGATATGTTTTCAAAGAGAGAGTGTTCTTGATTAGGTTATGTAGATTGCCATCTGAAATGTCCCTTATTAGACAATTTCTCAGGATCAAATCCTGGTGCCCACTTAAATCAAGTACTTTCAAAGTGTATCTTGAGAGAGGAAGTGCTCCTTTTAAGTTTATCCTACTCAATCTATAATGCCCCTCATTAGATGGTTGTTCTCTCAGTCAGACAGTTCCTACCAGAGGTGGAAGTGCAATAGACTTCAGATCAAGAGGTCTCAGGCTCAACTCCTTTTGTCAACTTGAAATCAAATACTTTATGGGTATGTTATCAATGTGAGAGTGTACTTTATCAGAACATGAACATCTCCAGCTGAAATGTCCCTTATTAGACCATTTTTCCACCTTTAGACAGTTTCAAGTAGTGGGGGTATAGCTCAGTGGTAGAGCATTTGACTGCAGATCAAGAGGTCCCAGATTCAAATCCTGGTGCCCCCTTGGATCATGTTCTTTCAATGTGCGTCTTGAGGTTTGGAGTAGTCCTTTTTAGATTATGTTACTCAATCTAAAATGTCCCCCATTCGATGCTTTTTCTCTCAGTCAGAGATTTCATAACAGAGTTGGAAGTGCAATAGACGCCTTTTGTCAACTTGAAATCAAATACTTTATGGTTATGTTTTCAATGTGAGAGTGTACTTTATCCGGATATGAATTTCTCCAGCTGAAATGTCCCTTATTAGACCATTTTTCCATCTTTAGACATCTTCAAACAGAGGGGGTATAGCTCAGTGGTATAGCATTTGACTGCAGATCAAGAGGTCCCGGATTCAAATCCTGGTGCCTCCTTGGATCATGTACTTATGATGTTTATCTTGAGGGTTGGAGTAGTCCTTTTTAGATTATTTTACTCAATGGTCATGGTCGCTGCGCTCAGACCAAGCGAGCTACGGTCAAGCGGAGCGTCTCGTTGAACTCGGCACACCCTGGACACTATGGTGATGCCATTTTTTGTGTTGATTTCAGAATGCCATTTTGGTGATGGTCCCTCTCCGCTTAAACATATTGCAAATTAACAAAAGTCAACTAGCAAGTCAGTGTCCATCAGTCAATTAGATGTCATTCTGACACCAAACTGATACCAATTGACACCAAACCCACTTTTTCCAACTCATTTAGAAGCCAACTATCACATATGTCAGAGCAGGCCCATAATTCACAGCGCCTTTAGTTTAAAACATAATAAAAACGTAAAACACATAGTTATGTTCTAGCTACGGGTCCAGTTCGGACATTATGTGTAGTCCTATGTGAGGCGACCCCGAATCCCAAGTTTCGGCTCGATAGGTCCTTCGGTGCCCGAGTAAAACCCTAATTGGTGCTGAAAATCCACTTTTTTCCATGCCTTGCTATGGGGTCCTTGAATGAGCTATCGGACAGAAACGTTGGGGTCCATGTCTATGGGCCGAGCCGGTTTCAATGCACCTAGTCTTGTGTCTCTGAGACTTTTCTAAATGTTGCCATTTTCGTAATGGTCAAAATGAATTGATGTCATTGCAAATGTACGAGGTTGTTTCTCGGTCCGAGAACCTTCTAGAGCCACCTAACTCACCACGCACTATTGACCTGAGGTCTAGAACAAGTTTCTAAAGTTTCGGAACTCTAGGTCTGACGGTTCTTTTTTAGCTCGAACAAAGCTAACTATTGGAGGCAGTGTCTGTCAGGACCCGGTTACGAACCTGGGTTTCCGGAGTGAGAAACAGTCACTTAACCAACTGAGCCACAAATAGTCAGCAGAACCCAGAAGATGAGGCAGACACAGCAGTACTTAAGACGGTGTATTTAATAAAGTAAAAAAGGAGAAGTCCTTCAATACAAAAATGGTAAATCCAAAAGGTGGTAGGAATAGCACAAAAAAGCCTCAAGAGATACTCAAAAACAAAAACAGAATTCCACAAGAGCATCCACCGGAATCGACAAGAATACACAGAACACTAGGGCTGGGTGCTAACATACAAACACAGAGCACAGAACTGAGGGAAACTAAGGGTTTAAATACAATCAGGGAAACGAGGCTCAGGTGCAAATAATAATGGGGAACAAGGGAAAAAACATAAGGTCAAAAAGCACAATGGGGGCATCTAGTGACCAAACAACCCTGGCCAAATCCTGACAGAATCCCCCCCCTAGGAACGGCTCCTGACGTTCCTACCAGCTCTCTCAGGGTGGAGGGCCCTGAACTGACGAATGAGGTCAGGGTCCAGGATGTCTTTGGCAGGAACCCAGGAGCGCTCCTCGGGACCGTAGCCTTCCCAGTCCACCAGATACTGCCAGGACCGCTGCACCCGGCGGGAATCCAGTATCCGATGGACGGTATAAGCCGGCCTCCAATGACACGAGGCGGAGGGGGAGGTCTGTCTGCCGGGACAAGGGGAGAAAAAACATCAGGTTTTAACAATGAAATGTGAAATGTGGGATTAATCTTAAGGGATCTGGGTAAGTGTAGGCGATAAGAAACTGGGTTAACTCTCCTGGCAACCTTGAAGGGACCGATGTATTTTTGGGACAGCTTGCGAGACTCCACCCGTAGAGGTAAGTCTCTTGTGGAGAGCCAGACTCTCTGGCCGGGGCGCAGGGCAGGCCCGGGACGGCGACGTCTGTTGGCTTGTTGTTGGTACCTCTGTGAGGAACGCATAAGATTAAGACGGGTCTTCCTCCACATAAGCCGACAGCGTCTGACGAACTTCAAGGCTGAAGGCACTCTGACTTCTGCCTCCTGGTCCGGGAACAATGGAGGAGCATAGCCAAACTGACACTCGTGGGGACATACCAGTGGAGGAGGAGCGCAAGGTGTTGTGCGCGTATTCGGCCCAAACAATAAAGGATGACCATGTGGACGGGTTGTCTCGAGTCATACATCGGAGGGTGGTTTCCAGCTCTTGATTCATCCTCTCTGTTTGGCCGTTGGACTCCGGATGGTACCCTGAAGATAGACTGGCAGAAGCCCCCATGAGTTGGCAGAAGGCCTTCCAAAACCTTGAGGCGAACTGGGGACCTCTGTCAGAAACCATATCTTGAGGAATGCCGAAGACTCGGAACACATGATTAATTACCAACTCAGCCGTTTCCTTGGCAGAAGGTAACTTAGTCAGAGGGACGAACCTGGCCGCCTTTGAAAACCTGTCGATTATGTCTAGGATAGTAGTATTGCCATGGGATGGAGGAAGTCCAGTAATAAAGTCCAATGAGATATGGGACCAGGGTCCGTGGGGAACAGGTAAAGGGTGAAGGAGTCCTTGAGGGTGGAGGTGAGAAGATTTGCCCTGGCAGCACACGGGACAGGCATTGACGAAAGTGGCAACGTCTTCTCTTATGGTAGGCCACCAGAACTTACGCTGGATGAACTCCAAGGTGCGACCTACGCCCGGATGACAGGTGAGGCGAGAGGAGTGCCCCCACAGAAGGACCTGAGTCCTCACTGCCTTGGGGACAAACAACCGATTGGCAGGACCTCCTTTCGGGTCCGGTTCGCTAGCTTGAGCACGTCTCACGGTATCCTCAACTTGCCACGAGATCGGAGCCACGATCTTAGCAGCAGGAAGGACAGGCATGTCCGTGTCATCTCGAATGGCAGGAGCATAGACTCGGGACAGGGCATCCAGTTTGAGATTCTTCGACCCGGGCCGATAGGTGAGGATAAACTGGAATCGATTGAAGAAAAGAGACCATCTAGCTTGTCTAGAGTTCAACCGCTTCGCCTGCTGGATATACTCCAGATTTTTGTGGTCCGTAAGCACTTGAAACGGGTGAGAAGCCCCCTCGAGCCAGTGTCTCCATTCCTTCAATGCCATCTTAACCGCTAGGAGTTCACGATCCCCCACATCGTAGTTCCTCTCAGTCGGGGTAAGCCGGTGTGAGAAGAAAGCGCACGGATGAAGCTTCTTGTCTTCACCCCTCTGAGACAGGACAGCTCCAACACCAACCTCTGATGCGTCTACCTCCACCACAAATGGTTCATCCGTAGTCGGTAGTATCAGGATGGGAGCAGAGAGAACGCGCTGCTTGAGTCCTTGGAAGGCCGTCTCAGCTTCTCTTCCCCACAAAAACCTTGCATTGCCACCCTTGGTTAAAGCTGAGAGAGGGGCTGCCACCAAGCTGAAGTTCTTGATGAACTTGCGGTAAAAGTTTGTGAAGCCCAGGAAACGCTGAACTTCCTTAACGGATTTGGGGGTGGGCCAATCCGCTACCGCCCCTACCTTCCTGGGGTCCATTTGGACTCGACCGGGTTCCACTACAAATCCCAGGAATTGTACTCGGGATGAATGGAATTCACATTTTTCCGGCTTAACGTACAGATGGCTGTCCAGGAGGCGTTTGAGTACTTGTCTGACATGCTTAGTGTGTTCTTGAAGGGAGCTCGAAAAGATGAGGATGTCATCCAAGTAAACGAACACAAATATGTTAAGCATATCCCTAAGCACATCGTTTATGAGCGCTTGGAACACCGCTGGGGCGTTGGTCAGGCCGAAGGGCATCACCAAGTATTCATAGTGACCAGTAGGCGTGTTGAAAGCGGTTTTCCACTCGTCACCAGGTCTGATCCGCACAAGATGGTATGCGTTCCGCAGGTCAAGCTTAGTGAAAACAACTGCTTCCTGGAGCAGCTCGAAGGCTGTGGCCATAAGGGGTAGCGGGTAACGGTTACGGACGGTTATGGCATTGAGTCCCCGGTAGTCGATGCAAGGACGTAATCCACCGTCTTTCTTGGCCACAAAGAAAAACCCTGCTCCCGCCGGGAGGTGGATGGACGCATGAGGCCTGCTTCCAGAGCGTCCTTGATGTAGGTATCCATAGCAGCTCGTTCGGGTGGAGATAGGGAAAGATCCGACCCCTGGGGGGCAAGTGCCCGGAAACAGGTCGATGGGGCAATCGTAAGGTCTATGGGGTGGTAGCATGGTGGCCCTCTGTTTGCTAAACACCAGTTTGAGGTCATGGTAACACTCGGGAACTCGGGTCAGGTCGATGGATTCTAAAGACTTGGGAGTAGAACTCGGGAATTCTGGAAAATACAAGTAGCTTGGCACGTAGGACCCCACTGCTTGATAGTGCCCACAGACCAGTCGATGTGAGGGTTATGGCTGTGAAGCCAGGGGTATCCAAGGACGAGAGGGAACTCGGAACAGGAGATCAAATGAAAGTTCATCAATTCCTGGTGTTGTGAAACTGAAAGTCGCAAGGAGGTAGTGACATGAGTGACAAGTCCAGATCCCAAAGGGCTTCCATCCAATGTAGTGACCCTCATGGGTTCACTTAGAGGTTCAGAGGGAACGCCATTCTCCTTCGCCCAGACACCATCCATGAAGTTACCTGCGGCTCCAGAGTCTACCAAGGCTTGAAGGTGAAGCTTGTGGTTGACCCAGGAGAGGGTGACTGGAATGAGCAGACGGGAGTTGGACGGATGGGAGGAGGTTATGTTTCCCGTTACAGTTCCCCCGGTCTGTACGGGACAGAGCGTTTCCCTGGAGCCCGGGACACGTGGAACGGAAATGGCCCGGTTTGCCGCAATATAGACAGCGTCGCTCCCTCATCCGGCGGTCTCTCTCAGCCTGGGAGATGCGTCCAATCTGCATGGGTTCCGATGGAGCCAGCGAGGATAAAGGTGGGGACTCGGAGCTGGGACTGATAGGGGCTAGAGGTCTACGGTTGAGTTCTCTCTCTCTCAGACGCTGGTCAATGCGTGAGGCCAACTTGATCAGGGACTCGAGATTGTCCGGTGGTTCCCGAGTGGCCAGTTCATCTTGGATAGTGTCGGAAAGGCCTTTCAGAAAGCACACCGTGAGCGCCTTGTTGTTCCAGCCACTTGCTTCTGCCACCGTGCGGAACTGGATGGCATAGTCCGTCACGCTGCGCCAACCTTGGTGGAGAGTCAGGAGCTGTTTGAGTCAGAACCACTGCTTGGGCCTTGAAACACTCGTTTGAATTCCTCAGCAAAGGCAGAGTAGCTGGCACAGCAGGAACTATGGGCATCCCACACAGCAGTAGCCCAGGCCAGGGCTTTTTCCGACAGCAGGGTGATGATATAAGCGATCTTAGACCGGTCGGTGGGAAACGACGAGGGTTGTAGCTCAAAGGAGAGAGAACATTGGGTGAGAAACCCTTTACAAGCACTTGGATCACCTGAGAACCGTTGGGGAGGTGGAAGACGAGGTTCAGCCAGGGGGTTAACTGCCATGGGTACGTGAATCTGAGGTACTGGGACGGGAACTGTTGCCGGGGTAAGACGATCAGATATTTGCTTAATGGAAGTCAGCATCTCCGACAGAAGATGAGAATGTCTAGCCATTAAGGCCTCTTGCTGAACCAGTGCGGCTTCGTGGCGTTGGACAGTCTCCTGGTGGTGGGACAGCATGGCAAAGAGGTCCTGGGAACTGGCTGCCTCTGGGTTCATTTTTGGCTCTGTGTTTCTGTCAGGACCCGGTTACGAACCTGGGTCTACGGAGTGAGAAACAGTCACTTAACCAACTGAGCCACGAATAGTCAGCAGAACCCAGAAGATGAGGCAGACACAGCAGTACTTAAGATGGTGTATTTAATAAAGTAAAAAAGGAGAAGTCCTTCAATACAAAAATGGTAAATCCAAAAGGTGGTAGGAATAGCACAAAAAAGCCTCAAGAGATACTCAAAAACAAAAACAGAATTCCACAAGAGCATCCACCAGAATCGACAAGAATACACAGAACACTAGGGCTGGGTGCTAACATACAAACACAGAGCACATAACTGAGGGAAACTAAGGGTTTAAATACAATCAGGGGAAACGAGGCACAGGTGCAAATAATAATGGGGAACAAGGGAAAAAACATAAGGTCAAAAAGCACAATGGGGGCATCTAGTGACCAAAACCCGGAACAACCCTGGCCAAATCCTGACAGTGTCAGTCTCTACCCACCCCAATACGTCCCTCCTTCCAAGTTGTGTATCTGTGTGATTTAGTTTTCCTTTGAATTTTTATTGGAAAAATGACTGATTTACAGTTATGAAGTTTTGAAAAGATCTGACCTTTTTAACCCTTGGAAACAGCCACTATGACACCATTTAAGGCACTTCCTGTTGGCACAGGAAGCTATAAATAAACCCATATCCTGATTGGGGTATGCCTTTACAGAATCCTGAGTTTTAAGTCTTTACGTTAAGAACTGAGTTATTTACGGAGGGTTTAGTGAGTGTGTGTTATTTCAGAAAATCATAGAAAATCACAGAAATCTCGCAGAGCTCCGCAGCACACTTTAAAAATATTCGTATGAACACCCTGCAACTGGATCTGTAACTGTTGAAAAAACACCTATCTTTGAACATCACCTATATTTGAACATCACCAATCTGTCATTGTACGATTTCTCTTAAATGACGGTAGATAAATGGCTGATTTTATTTATTGACACCGGAGGCTCCTTGACTTTGACGTGAAGTGAAAAAATAATTTCTCTATTTTCATTTTGGACCTTTAATCCCAGAAAAATGGCCATAACTCAAAAACCGTTGAGGCCTAGACGCGATCTTGTTCGGGGCCAACTGCCCATCATGCCAAACCTATGCTCACCAAGTTTCGGCTTCGAAATATTTTCAGTTTTTGAGATAAGGCCCGGTCGTGATTCGTGATGTTTTGTCAAATTGCAATATGATTGCTTATGCCCTCTTGTGGGATTTTCCGGGATAGTGGAAAAATGACCAAAATTTGATCATTTTATATAACGAAAACCGAATGTCCGACAAAGTTCATTTGATGACTTCCCGGTAGGTCTGGCCCTGCCGCTCGGCCCGACGCCGTCCCTGAATTTTACAAATGTTTTCAGACGTCTAGTAAGGGACCTTACATTTGCAATATCGACTTTTTCACTAACCATACAGAAAATGTCGAAATGTTCCCTTAAGTCGTGATGTTTTGTCAAATTGCAATATGATTGCTTATGCCCTCTTGTGGGATTTTCCGGGATAGTGGAAAAATGACCAAAATTTGATTATTTTATGAAACGAAAACCGAATGTCACTAACCATACAGAAAATGTTGAAATGTTCCCTTAAGGTATGTAAAACACAAAGGTAAAATGTGGTTTTATCACACAAGTAACATTATATCTTGAACTGATAAAGAATCAGGATTAAGGAATAGCTGATAGTTTCTGGATGTGTGGACATACTAAATGCTCATGCTTCATCAAAATGTCATGTATTATTTTTATTGATTCTATACCGAATTAGATCTTTTACTCTTATGAAATACTAGAGATCTTTGGTCTAGTTAGGTTTTCTTTAAATGTTTCTAATTGGATCTTTTACTCCTATCTATGTTATTTTTTGGAGATGTTTGGTCTAGTTGGGTTTTGTAAGTCTTTTATGTTTCAAATAGGATCTGGAGATGTTTGGTCCAGGTGATTTGTAAGCTTTATTTTTGTTAATCAACTGTTGGTATTATGCTCCACCCTATATGTCCTTTTTTTGGTGCTAAATAAGCACCAGAGGAGGGTTTTATGGGAGAATGATGTACATATATGGAGGAACATAATACTGTAACACAAGAGAAAGATACACTCATAGAGTGCATTTGCCATTCTGGTAAAATGCATTATCTATTGTATAGGACAGGAGACCAGAGTAAGGCCATGAGAGTATGGGACAGCTGAACATTAAACAGACCACACGAAGGGAAGGCGACACATAGGCGCCTAGGGCACCTGGACACACTAAAAACAGAGGAGACACACAGTCTGCTGATCCGAGATAAAGACACACATACAAAGGAACACATTGAGCTAGGTGCAGGGCCAAAGCATAGGCCTGTAGAATGGAGGAATGTATAGTATTTTTAGTATAGCTGGACACGCTAAAAACAGAGGAGACACATAGTCTGCTGATCCTAGATAACACACATACAGAAGAACGCATTAAGCTGAGTGCAGGGACAGAGCAAGGGTCTTGTCACCAATATAATCTGACGGAAAGCAGATATTGGCGTTATTGGGCGTGAACAAGCAGGATGCACAGATTGGGATGTAACTTCATTTGCATGTGGGATGGACTCATATGTTGTATGTGTATAAATCAGAGTGAGTGCTCTGAAAAAGGTGTGTGTTCCGCGGACCAATCCGGCTTGCAACACGTTGTATTAAACGTCTATTATTGAATTCACAAGTTCTTGTAAGCGTTATATTTGAACTGATTTTCCACGACTGAACTTGGCGAGCTTAGCCAGGAGTGACAGGGACTGAGACGTTCTTGGCTGACGATAGTTTCTTTGGACAATCTTGCAAACAAATGTGGCCACACAACTATAAAAAGGTAAGCTTGTTCTTACGTAGTTGAAATGTTTGTATAGATTGCTTCAGAGATCCTGTCTCACCGAGAGGGGCATCACGTAGGTCTCTCTTTAAAATGTCCTAAAAACCCCAGTAAATGTTGAAGAACTTTTGAATTCAATGAATTGCATGCATGTGTGATTTTTTTTTAAAATAGATAAATAAACATATATGTGCAGGTGTAAGGACTAAGTGAGTGGGGGCTGTGGACCTTGCTGGTGTCGGGCGTTTAGGGGAGGGGGCTTGCACTCGTTCTGGTCGGACCGTTCGAACGGACCCACGTGTCTGGTTTGATTGGGAGGAGTTGTTCCGTCTGGTTCTGCTTGACCGGGCTCGACTGTCTCAGGATCTGTTTTGGGATGTGCGTAAACACAGCCCAATCAACCTGAGCGGGCAACCTGTGTTGGGTGTGTGTGATTCAGACTGCCCCTCTCGCCGAGCCATTCATTTAAGGACCTTATGTGGTTTGACTAGGTGCGGTTGTTTGCGCTCTCTGGCTGAGCTGCCTGGCCTGGTGTGCGCAGCTGTTGCCTGCTCATAAGGTCATAAACGTACCAATAAATAAGTAGTTAGAAAAATATTCATGCCTACCTCTCCAAAAAAGGAGGTCTGAACGGATGAATATCTCGTAATTCATGGCTACCGCTCCAAAAAAAGGAGGTCTGAACGGGTGAATATCTAGTAATTCATGGCTACCGCTCTAAAAAGGAGGTCTGAAAGGATGAATATTTAGAAGGCAGGAAGAACACTGGCCTGATTGTGCGGCGTTCAACTGCAAAAAGAAATCCTATGAATAAGAAACGCTCCGCCTAGCTAAACGGGGGTTTGTAACATCAGTAGGTCACGCCACGATATTGCTCTAACGTAGAATAAAGATCAGTACGGGTGGATGAATAGGATACGAAGACAAGCTGATCCGATTAGACAGTAGTCTCGTCATATCATAGAAATCCTATCAGTCTAGGCTTATGTTGAGAAAGTGTATTAAGTCAAAAAAGAAAGACTGTGAGTTGTTTTTAGGTAAAAAACTAACGGTATGCGTGAAAAATCCTATAGGATAATACCAGCTTATGTAGAACCTGTTAGAGATCGGGCTACTTTTTTCAACACTCTATTAAAAATCGCGCAACATTTCAACGTCCTGCTACTCATGCCAGGAATATAGTATATGCATATGATTAGTATGTGTGCATTGAAAACACTCTGAAGTTTCTAAAACAGTCTGTGACTATAACAGAACGTGTTCCGTGGTCAAAATCGCAAGGAAACATGATCACAAAATCGACGGAGAAAAAATCAATCCGCCAGTCTCTGTATTGTCTATTGGAAGGAATAATAATAATAATAGTAATGGGATTACAGTTCCTACAGCTTCCACACGATGTTGCCCGTGTTGTGATTTCGATGCAACTAAATCCTTGGTCATCTGAGTAATAGGCACATCCGGTCTTCAGGTCCACAGCTGGAAAAAATGCAACCGGAAAAGTCTACTACGTTTTCCAAACTTGTTGCTATTGAATACAAATCGCTCGGTGATCAATTTGATTGTTTATTAACGTTTACTAATACCTAAAGTTGGATTACAGAAGTACTTTGAAGTGTTTTGTCAAAGTTTATAGACAAGTTTTTTAATGTAAAAAAATAACGTTGCGTTTAAAAACTGTGTTTTTCCTGGATCTGACGGTCTTCATAAATGGACATTTTGGGTAGACAAGGACCGATTTAATCGAAAAAAAGACCCAGTTGTGATGTTTATGGGACATATAGGAGTGCCAACAAAGAAGCTTGTCAAAGGTAATGAATGTTTTATATTTTATTTCTGCGTTTTGTGTAGCATTGGCTACGCTAATTCTTTTGTTTACGTCCCCTTCTGGTATTTCGGGATGTTGCATGCTATCAGATAATAGCTTCTCATGCTTTCGCCAGAAAGCATTTTATAAATCTGACTTGTTGGCTAGATTCACAATGAGTGTAGCTTGAATTGAGAACCCTGCATGTGAGTTTTAATGAACGTTTGAGTTTTAACAAGTGCTATTAGTATTTGGCGTAGCGCATTTGCATTTATTGTTGGCAAGGTGGGACGCGTGCGTGTCGGGTTGCCCAGAGAGGTTAAGTTAGGTAATTAAATTATAGGTCGTTTTTAGGTAAAACCGAATGGTATGCGTGAAAAAATCCTATAGGATAATACCAGCTTATTTAGAGGAAGTGAATTAAGTTAGGTAATAAATTATAGGTCGTTTTTAGGTAAAAACGAAGGGTATGTGTGAAAAATCCTATCGGATAATACCAGCTTATGTAGAGGAAGTGAATTAAGTTAAGTAAGAAATTATAGGTCGTTTTTAGGTAAAAACGAAGGGTATGTGTGAAAAATCCTATAGGATAATACCAGCTTATGTAGAGGAAGTGAATTAAGTTAGGTAAGAAACTATAGGTCATTTTTAGGTTAAAACCTCTTGATACTCCCCATCCCGGAGCCGGGATCGTGAATAAAGCCTCAGGCTCATTAGCATAACGCAACGTTAACGATTTCTGAAAATCGCAAATAAAATGAAAATAATGCTCCTGCTCTCAAGCTTAGCCTTTTCTTAACAACACTGTCATCTCAGATTTTCAAAATATCCCTTTGAACCATAGCAAATCACTAATTTGTGTAAGAGCATTGCAAGCTAGCTTAGCATTTTGAGTAGCATTTAGCACGCAACATTTTCACAAAAACCAGATAACCAAATAAATAAAATCATTTACCTTTGAAGAGCTTCGGATGTTTTCAATGAGGAGACTCTCAGTTACATAGCAAATGTTCAGTTTTTCCTGAAAGAATCTTTGTGTAGGAGAAATCGCTCCGTTTTGTACATCACATTTGGCTACTGAAACGAACCGAAAATTCAGTCACCAAAACGTCAAACTTTTTCAGAATTAACTCCATAATATCGACCGAAACATGGCAAACGTTGTTTAGAATCAATCCTCAAGGTGTTTTTTCACATATCTCTTCATTGATATGCAGTTCGTGGAAGCCTGCTTTCCCCTCAGAATCGCATGGAAAAATACCAGCAGCTGAAAAAGACGCACCAATTTCGACGGAGGACACCGGGCGGACACCTGGAAAATGTAGTCTCTTATGGTCAATCTTCCAATGATATGCCTACAAATACGTCACAATGCTGCAGACACCTTGGGGAAACGACAGAAAGGGCAGGCTCATTCCTCTCGCATTCACAGCCATATAAGGAGACAATGGAAAACGGAGCCTCAAAAATCCTGCTGGTTTCCTGGTTGCGGTTTCATCTTGGATTGGCCTGTAGCTCCCGTTCTAGGGCACCCACAGACAATATCTTTGCAGTTCTGGAAAAATCAGAGTGTTTTCTTTCCAAAGCTGTCATTTATATGCATAGTCGAGCATCTTTTTGTGACAAAATATCTTGTTTAAAACGGGAACGTTTTTCATCCAAAAATGAAATTGCGCCCCTAGAGTTTCAACAGGTTAAGGCTTCTGTAGTATTCAGTAATACAGTTGTAGACATTATAGAGTAGGTTTTAATAGGAGTTATTAAGTGCTGTAACTAATTAATTATTATCTGGGAAAGTGGGTGGCCCTACCTTGGGAAATAGTGAATAAAAGGGAGTGTTTAGGAAAAATAAATGAATAGTGGCATGGAAACAAATGGACTGTTTCTCCCTGGAATATAGGGATAGCGAAATTTAATAAATCCATAGAGTCGCTGAAAGAAGCGCACGTTAATTCTACCAATTCGGCTTGAATATGAAAGAGCAAACTGGATAATGTAGGGAAACATTACCCGGTAAACAGGAAAAATAAAATAATGATTTGGAACAATCACATAAAACCATAACAAGAAGCTTAACTTACCAGCGTTTTGATGTTAATTAACATTTTAACATCAGAAAATACATTACGATGGGGGACAGATATGATTCTGCTTGCCCTCGCAGACGTGCAAGTGGGTTGCAGAGCTATAGAAAATATTTAAGCGTAAGAAGTGGTAGATCAGGGCTAACAAGTATGGGGGAAGAATGAGTGTAAGGTGACTCTGGAACTTAGTGCGGTAGCAGAGAATGCCGCTATACAGGAGTTTGCACCCTTTTCAAAAGAGCAACAACTAATCGTTTTGAGGTCAGTAAGAATGGAATTTTCACCAAGCGGTGTATAGTCTCTGAACGATAAATAAGTGGTTCATAGAGAGTACAGTTTATATGTGATAAAATACGTACTAGATCACATTTTACCTAACTTCTGGTAAGGTACCGATGTGATTTACAAATAGCCCCACTTGGAATCATTTTGCGTGGAAACAACAGTTTCAGTGGTGATAAAATACGTGGAGAAGTTGTTATTAGCGTCAAAAGACGGAAAATAAAATTATATGAGAAATCACAAACGTGGCAAAATTAGTTAGAAGAAAAGCCAATTGTAATGTATGGGTGTTTTCAATTTCTAAGGGTAAGATACCGATAACCGACCAGGAAGAAACTATGCGTTCTGTGCATGGCTAAAACTTTTATTGCATGCTCAGGAAAAGTAAAGGGATTTTAGTATATGTTAGAGAGGAGTTGAGGCAGTAAGAATTGTCATCTATCTTACATATTATTCGTTTTACGTCATTTTTGTCCTGTTTAGCTATCTGGCTAGCTAAATTGTTACGATTCACATATCTAGCTGATAATTGTGAAGTCAAACGTTTGCTTTGTGTATATCTTGATTCGTCTATTGTTGCCATTGTCCTGGCTTGAAGGAGGTTCAGTGAATGGGGTGGTGAAGCGTGAGGTAATACAGTAGGGGAGTGCGAGTGCTTCTTAAATGTATTGCTTCATGCATTCTCCTCACTCGCGTCCACACAAAATCGTACTCAAGAGAACGGAGTGGAAAATACAATCGGAGCATGAGTGTGGAGCATGGTAGTATGTTTGGAAAAACACCCCTAGAGTTTGAGAGCTACAAGCCCCCACTCACCCAGTAATTTTTGAACTGTCCCTAAATTATCCTCAGTAAGAAAGGATACTTTTTTTTAAAGTATGCTTGCTTCAGCTGTCTAAAAGTATTTTTCATGGTAGTTCAGTAAAGGTTGAAGTAGTGACTGCAGTAAACCCAGTGGTGGAAATAGTTGTATTGTTGGGTTCGTGTCCAGAGCTTCAACAACAATGTGTGCTGATTGAACCAAACTAAATAGTTGGAGGATGCAGGCATCGATCCAGATACCTCTCACATGTTATGCAAGCGCTCTAGCATTTGAGCTAATCCCCTGTGACACCAACAAGAAGTAGAAAATCTCAATGACCGCACTGCCAAATCCCTCGTCAATAAGAAAGGATACTTTTTAAAATGTATGCTTGCTTCAGCTGTCTAAAAGTATTTTTAATGGTAGTTCAGTAAAGGTTGAAGTAGTAAATGCAGTAAAACCAGTGGTGGAAATAGTTGTATTGCTGGTTTCGTGTCCAGAGCTTCAACAACAATGTGTGCTGATTGAAAAGAACTAAATGGTTGGAGGTTGCAGGTATCAATCCGCTACCTCTCGCATTCTAAGCGAGCTCTCGACCATTTGAGCTCATCCCCCTGTGCCTCCAACAAGAAGTAGGAAATCTCAATGACCGCACTACCAAATCCCTCGTCAGTGAGAAAGGATACTTTTTAAAATGTATGCTTGCTTCAGCTGTCGAAAAGTATTTTTCATGGTAGTTCAGTAAAGGTTGATGTCGTGACTGCAGTAAACCCAGTGGTGGAAATAATTATATTGTTGGGTTCGTGTCCAGAGCTTCTCCAATAATGTGTGCTGATTGAACCAAAAGTGAATAGTTGGAGGATGCAGGTATCGATCCCTCTACCTCTCGCATGCTAAGCAAGCTCTCAACCATTTGAGCTAATCCCCCTGTGGCTCCAACAATAAGTAGGAAATCTCAATGACCGCACTGTCAAATCCCTCATCAGTAAGAAAGAATACTTTTTTTAAAAGTATGCTTGCTTCAGCAGTCTAAAAGTATTTTTCATGGTAGTTCAGTAAAGGTTGAAGTAGTGACTGCAGTCAGCCCAGCGGTGGAAATAGTTGTATTGTTGGGTTCGTGTCCAGAGCTCCTCAAACAATGTGTGCTGATTGAACCAAACTAAATAGTTGGAGGATGCAGGTATCGATCCCGCTACCTATCACATGTTAAGCAAGCACTCTACATTTGAGCAAATCCCCCTGTGCCTCCAACAAGAAGTAGGAAATCTCAATGACCGCACTGCCAAATCCCTCGTCAATAAGAAAGGATACTTTTTAAAATGTATGCTTGCTTCAGCTGTCGAAAAGTATTTTTCATGGTAGTTCAGTAAAGGTTGAAGTAGTGACTGCAGTAATACCAGTGGTGGAAATAGTTGTATTGTTGGGTTCGTGTCCAGAGCAACTCCAACAATGTGTGCTGATTGAACCAAAATAAATAGTCGGAGGATGTGGGAATCTATCCTGCTACATCTTGCATGCTAAGCAAGCTCTCGACCATTTCAGCTAATCCCCCTGTGCCTCCTAAATGAAGTAGGAAATCTCAAAGACCGCCAAATCCTCGTCAGTAAGAAAGGATACTTTTTTTAAAAGTATGCCCTCTTCAGCTGTCTAAAATATTTTTCACGGTAGTTCAGTAAAGGTTGAAGTAGTGACTGCAGTAAGCCCAGTGGTGGAAATAGTTGTATTGTTGGGTTCGTGTCCAGAGCTACTCCAACAATGTGTGCTGATTGAACCAAACTAAATAGTTGGAGGATGCGGACATCGATTCCGCTACCTCTCTAATGCTAAGTGAGCGCTCTACCATTTGAGCTAATCCCCCTGTGCCTCCAACAAGAAGTAGGAAATCTCAATGACCGCACTGCCAAATCCCTCGTCAATAAGAAAGGATACTTTTTAAAATGTCTGTCGAAAAGTATTTTTCATGGTAGTTCAGTAAAGGTTGAAGTCGTGACTGCAGTAAACCCAGTGGTGGAAATAGTTGTATTGTTGGGTTCGTGTCCAGAGCTTCTCCAACAATGTGTGCTGATTGAACCAAAATAAATAGTTGGAGGATGTGGGAATCGATGCCGCTACATCTCGGATGCTAAGCAAGCTCTCGACCATTTAAGCTAAACCCCCTGTGACTACAAAATGAAGTAGGAAATCTCAATGACTGCCAAATCCCTCGTCAGTAAGAAAGGATACTTTTTAAAATGTCTGTCGAAAAGTATTTTTCATGGTAGTTCAGTAAAGGTTGAAGTAGTGACTGCAGTAAAACCAGTGGTGGAAATAGTTGAATTGTTGGGTTCGTGTCTAGAGCTACTCCAACAATGTGTGGTGATTGAACCAAACTAAATATTTGGAGGATGCGGGCATCGATCCCACTACCTCTCACATGATAAGCAAGCTCACGACCATTTGAGCTAATCCCCCTGTGCATCCAAACTGAAGTAGGAAATCTCAATGACTGCCAAATCCCTCTTCAGTAAGAAAGGATACTTTTTAAAATGTAGGCTTGCTTCAGCTGTCTAAAATATTTTTCATGGTAGTTCAGTAAAGGTTGAAGTAGTGACTGCAGTAAGCCCAGTGGTGTAAATAGTTGTATTGTTGGGTTCGTGTCCAGAGCTACTCCAACAATGTGTGCTGACTGAACCAAACTAAATAGTTGGAGGATGCGGACATCGATCCCACTACCTCTCGCATGCTAAGCAAGCGCTCTACCATTTGAGCTAATCCCCCTGAGCCAGCAACAGGAAGTAGGAAATCTCAATGACCGCACTGCCAAATCCCTCGTCAATAAGAAAGGATACTTTTTTTACAAGTATGCTTGCTTCAGCTGTCTAAAAGTATTTTTCATGGTAGTTCAGTAAAGGTTGAAGTAGTGACTGCAGTAAGCCCCGTGGTGGAAATAGTTGTATTGTTGGGTTCGTGTCCAGAGCAACACCAACAATGTGTGCTGGTTAAACCAAACTAAATAGTTGGAGGATGCGGACAGCGATCCCGCGAACTCTCGCATGCTAAGCGAGCACTCCACCATTTAAGCTAATCCCCCTGTGCCTCCAACAAGAAGTAGGAAATCTCAATGACCGCACTGCCAAATACCTCGTCAAAAAGAAAGGATACTTTTTAAAATGTATGCTTGCTTCAGCTGTCGAAAAGTATTTTTCATGGTAGTTCAGTAAAGGTTGAACTAGCGACCACAGTAAGCACGGTGGTGGAAAAATTTGTATTGTTGAGTTCGTGTCCAGAGCTACTCCAACAATGTGCGCTGATTGTACAGTACTTAGTAGTTGGAGTATGCGGGTATCGATCCCGCTACCTTTCGCATGCTAAGCGAGCGCTCTACCATTTGAGCTAATCCCCCTGAGCCAGCAACAGGAAGTCGGAAATCTCAATGACCGCACTACCAAATCCCTCGTATTGCAATCATATTGCAAATGGACAAAACATCACGAATCACGACGGGGCCTTATCTCGAAAACGGAAAATATTTCGAAGCCGAAACTTGGTGAGCGTAGGTTTGGCATAATGGGCTGTTGGCCCCGAATAAGATGGCATCTAGGCCTCAACGTTTTTTTTTAGTTAAGGCCATTTCTCTGGGATTAAAGGTCCAAAATGAAAATAGAGAAATTATTTTTCCACTTCACGTCAAAGTCAAGGAGCCTCCGGTATCAATAAAAAAAAATCTGCCATTTATCTATCGTCATTTAAGAGAAATCGTACAATGACAGATTGGTGATGTTCAAAGATAGGTGTTTTTTTTCAACAGTTACAGATCCAGTTGCAGGGTGTTCATACGAATCTTTTTAAAGTGTGCTTCGGAGCTCTGCGAGATTTCTGTGATTTTCTATGATTTTCTGAAATAACACACAGTCACTAAACCCTCCGTAAATAATTCAGTTCTTAACGTAAAGACTTAAAACTCAGGATTCTGTAAAGGCATACCCCAATCAGGATATGAGTTTATTTATAGCTTCCTGTGCCAACCGGAAGTGCCTTTAATTGGGTCACACTGTCTGTTTTGAAGGGTTAAAAAAGTCACATCTTTCCAAAACTTCATATGTGTGACTAAGGTAACCCTCCTGAACTGTAAATCAGTAATTTCTCCCAACAGATGTCAAAGAAAAGCTCTCTCACACACACAGCAAGGATGGAGTGACAAAGTGCAGTGCTTAAAGACACAGAGAGCAGAAAATGGCATTACCATAATCCCTAGGCCGTGCCGAGTTCAACGAGATATCCCGCTTGACCGTAGCTCGCTCGGTCTAAGCACAGCGAACATTAGAAAAGTAGGCCCAAAATGAAGACTGCCCCACAATGTCATTTGCTTTTGGTTAACAGTGAGAGAACCGTTAGGGTGAGAAACACAATTCGACCTCAGGTATGTTCCTAAGGTCCTCCCGATCCGTGCAAGCCTAACCTTGACCATGTGGCATTAACCCTTCACAGTTAAAATAAGGTATTTACATCAACCAGTTTGCATTGACTTCTCTCCCCATGGGAATACATTGCCTGCACCCCTAAATTCAACCTGAAGCCTACATGGGTCATGAATGCCGTATGAACCTGTCTTCGGTAACAGTCCATCAGGCCAGTATGAGGTCTACCTGTGTTGATTCTAAGCTTCCTGGACCAACCGGAAGTTGTTAAAATCACCCTAAAAGTGTATATCCATACCCTGCCTGCAGTTTGATAGACATAGTGCATTCAACCATGTGTAAATCAGTCAATTCTTAACGTAAAGACTTAAAACTCAGGATTCTGTAAAAGCAAACCCCAATGAGGATATGTGTTGACTTATAGCTTCCTGTGCCAACCGGAAGTGCCATAATTGGTGTCTCAGGTGCTGTTTCGAGGGGTTAAAAAAATCAGATCTTTCCAAAACTTCATATATGTGATTAGACAACCCCCATGAACTGTAAATCAGTCATTTTTCCATAAAATTACAAAGGAAAAATAAATCACACACACACACAGCTTGGAAGGAGGGACCCATTGGGGTGCGTAGAAACATACACTGCCTGCATTAGTTAACCTTGTTGGAACTTTTAAAGAACCGTCAGACCTAGAGTTCCGAAACTTTAGAATCCTGTTCTAGACCTCAGGTTGATAGTGCGTGGTGAGTTACGTCGCTCTAGAAGGTTCTCGGACCGAGAAACAGCCTCGTACATTTGACTTCAATTAATTTTTGCATCACGAAAATGTCGACATTTAGAAATATCCCAGAGTCACAAGACTAGGTGCATTGTGACCGTCTCGGCCCATAGAGACAGAACCCAACGTTTCTGTCCGATATCTCATTCAAGGACCCCGTAGCAAGTCTTGGAAAAAAGTGGATTTTCAGCACCAATTAGGGTTTTGCTCGGACACGAAATGACCTATTGAGCCGAAACTTGGGATTCGGGGTCGCCTCAGTGAGGCCTACACATAACATAAGAAATGGACCCTCAGCTAGAACGTAACTACGTGTTTTATGTTTTTTTATGGTTTTATCCGAAGGCGTTGTGAATTTTGGGCCAGCTCTGAAGTATGTGGTAGTTGGCTACTAAACGAGTTGGAAAAAGTGAGTTTGGTGTCAGTTTGTATCAGTTTGGTGTCAGAACGATATCTAATTGACTGATGGACGGTGACTTGCTGGTGACTCTTGTCCATTTGCAATATGTTTAAACAGTGAGGTACCATCACCAAAGTGACATTCTGAAATCAACCCTAACGAGCGATGGAGAGGTACCAGAATCACTGCCCAGCCATCCCGAGTTCATCGGGCCAGTCAATTTCGCATTCCTGCACGATTTTTATAGCATGACAAATTCGTGATGGTAAATGCCCATTGAACCATATTGCAAATGCACAGTGACTTTGCAAAAGTGAGAAAACATAAACAAATGGACATAATGAAATCAACACAATGAGCGATGGAAAGGAGCAACTATCACTGCCAGGCCATCCTGTGTTCATCAGGCCGGTCAATTTTGCATTTCTGCATGATTTTTGAGCATGCCAAATTCGTGATGGTAAATGCCCATTGAAACATATTGCAAATGCACGTGCATTTGCAATATGATTCAATAGTGAAGAAAACATCACCAAATGGACATGATGAAATCAATACAACGAGTGATGGAAAGGAACAAATATCACTGCCAGGCCATCCTGTGTTCCCATAGCGGGCATTAATATCAGAATGACCGGTAAATGCATTTACAACCATATTTTTATTTTTGAGTTACCAGGTGCTTATTTTCAATCACCAGTTGCACAACAATGCGTATCCATCAGAATATTTTAAACTGCCCATAAAGCACTCAGGAAGGGCCCCCGTGGATAGAGGGCCGTAGTAGGGTGCTCACATAGCGGGCATGGACAATAGGAGTACCGGTAAATGCATTTACAACCATATTTTAATTTTTGGGTTACCAGGTGCCTATTTTCAATCACCAGTTACACAACAATGCACGTGCATTTGCAATATGATTCTATAGTGAAAAAACATCAACAAATGGACATGATGAAATCAACACAATGAGTGATGGAACTGAACAACTATCACTGCCAGGCCATCCTGCGTTCATCAGGCCAGTCAATTTTGCATTTCTGCATGATTTTTGAGCATGACAAATTTGTGATGGTAAATGCCCATTGAAACATATTGCAAATTCATGTGCATTTGCAATATGATTCCATAGTGAAAAAAACATCACCAAATGGACATGATGAAATCAACACAACGAGTGATGGAAAGGAACAACAATCACTGCCCGGCCATCCCGAGTTCATCAGGCCAGTCAATTTTGCATTTCTGCAGGATTTTTGAGCATGTCAAATTTCTTATGACATTTGGCCCCACAAAACATATGCCTTATGCACAAGTAAAAAAATAAATAAAAAATTATGATAATAAAATAAGACTAAAGTATGTTGATACAGTTCTTATACGTGTGTAATTGACACAAAATTCGAAAGAATTTCAAAAAACAGTCCAGAGAGCACTTTTTAAGGGTGTGTGAAGTTTTTTATAAAATGTTGCTGTTTTTGACTTTTGACTTTTGACTTCCTATGGAATCATATTCCAAATGGAGAAAACATATGCCTAATGCACAAGTAAAAAAATAAAATAAAATAAAAATTATGATAATAAAATACGACTAAAGTAGGTTGATACAGTTCTTATACGTGTGTAATTGACACAAAAATCGAAAGAATTTTGAAAAACGGTCCAGAAAGCACTATTTTAAGGGGTGATAAGTTTTTGACAAAAATCATTTTTTCAAAATTTTGCTTTTGGATGTTGACTTGGGTTACATTTCCAATATGAAAAACCACGGTGGAGCGCACACGCCACCTGTTGGATTTTTAAAGTGTTACAGCTGGCATTTGCCATATGGCATTTGCAATACACTTTGCATGAATCAACGCCGAATTGGGTGGTATTGGACACCGTGTATATGGTTTGTCCAATGCCAATGTTTTCCCATTCATTTTGTCCATTTCAGGGGGGTAATCCTTACTACAGACTCCATCACTCTCCATCTTATTATTATCATCTGAAGCTTTGGAAGCCATCGGCCAAGTATGTACCAGATCACCTTGAGTTTATTTGAGTTTTTAAAGCTACTTTGAGATTCTGTGTGTAATGAAAAGTGCTATATAGAATAAATCATTATTATTATAATTATTTATCCTACAGGGGAGGAGGAGCACTTTTCATAATGGCTTTCCGATATGATGGAAAGCCTTCTTTTTGCTACTAAACAGGTCCTGATATCTTAGTCTGTGTGCCAGTTCATTCTCTCTTTTGACTTTGTTGTGGCAAGCAGAAACACACTGGAATTTAGGAAATCCCAACAAACCACCAAATTATTACTTATATTAAAGGGACAAATTGTGTGGTCGCTTGGGGTAATGCAAAAATCCACTTTGGTTATCACATGTAGGCACATGTGTAGTTTATGAGACAGATCTTTGATTTAGTAGCTGTTCATTTGTTAGTAAATGTTGGGAGCTGTGACTCTTATTTTTTCTACTGGAAGGCTGTCATCTCCTCTGCTTACAGTAGAAAGGCATTGGAGCGATCCACTGAGAAGCAGTGAGCATAAGAACGACAAAAGACAGGAAAACAGTGACCATGTTTCGGTTGACTAACATGCATTTCCCCACGATCAACTGATCCTAAAGTTTACGGGTTATTTCTTACATTAGTACCCCAGGTCATCTTAGGTTTCATTACATACAGTCGAGAAGAACTACTGAATATAAGATCAGCGTCAACTCACCATCAGTACGACCAAGAATATGACTTTCGCGAAGTGGATCCTGTGTTCTGCCTTTCAACCAGGACAACGGAATGGATCCCAGCCGGCGACCGAAAAAAACCACTTCGTAAAAGAGGGAAACGAGGTGGTCTTCTGGTCAGACTACGTAGACGGGCACATCGTGCCCCTCTTCCTAGCATTCTTCTCGCCAATGTCCAGTCTCTTGACAACAAGGTTGATGAAATCCGAGCAAGGGTAGCATTCCAGAGGGACATCAGAGACTATAACGTTCTTTGCTTCACGGAAACATGGCTCACTGGAGAGACGCTCTCGGTGGCGGTGCAGCCAGCGGGTTTCTCCACGCATCGCGCCGACAGAAACAAACACCTTAAGAAGAGGGGCGGGGGCGTATGCTTTATGGCTAACGAGACGTGGTGTGATCACAGAAACATACAGGAACTCAAATCCCTCTGTTCACCTGATTTAGAATTCCTCACAATCAAATGCAGACCGCATTATCTACGAAGAGAATTCTCATCGATTATAATCACAGCCGCAGACAAGCAGACAAGCAGACTTTCCCCCCCAAGCAGACACATCGATGGCTCTGAACGTACTTTATTTGACTCTTTGCAAACTGGAATCCATACATCCTGAGGCTGCATTCATTGTAGCTGGGGATTTTAACAAGGCTAATCTGAAAACAAGACTCCCTAAAATGTATCAGCATATCGATTGCGCCACCAGGGCTGGCAAAACCTTGGATCACTGTTATTCTAACTTCCGCGAAGCATATAAGGCCCTGCCCCGCCCCCCTTTCGGAAAAGCTGACCACGACTCCATTTTGCTGATCCCTGCCTACAGACAGAAACTGAAACAAGAAGCTCCCAGGCTGAGGTCTGTCCAACGCTGGTCCGACCAAGCTGATTCCACACTCCAAGACTGCTTCCATCACGTGGACTGGGACATGTTTCGTATTGCGTCAGGCAACAACATTGACGAATACGCTGATTCGGTGTGCGAGTTCATTAGAACGTGCGTTGAATATGCCGTTCCCATAGCAACGATTAAAACATTCCCTAACCAGAAACCGTGGATTGATGGCAGCATTCGAGTGAAACTGAAAGCGCGAACCACTGTTTTTAATCAGGGCAAGGTGACTGGTAATATGACTGAATACAAACAGTGCAGCTATTCCCTCCGTAAGGCTATCAAACAAGCTAAGTGTCAGTATAGAGACAAAGTAGAATCTCAATTCAACGGCTCAGACACAAGAGGTATGTGGCAGGGTCTACAGTCAATCACGGACTATAAGAATAAATCCAGCTCAGTCACGGACCAGGATGTCTTGCTCCCAGGCAGACTAAATAACTTTTTTGCCCGCTTTGAGGACAATACTTTGCCACTGACACGGCCTGCAACAGAAACATGCGGTCTCTCCTTATCTGCAGCCGAGGTGAGTAAATTATTTAAATGTGTTAACCCTCGCAAGGCTGCAGGCCCAGACGGCATCCCCAGCCGCGCCCTCAGAGCATGCGCAGACCAGCTGGCTGGTGTTTTTACGGACATATTCAATCAATCCCTATACCAGTCTTCTGTTCCCACATGCTTCAAGAGAGCCACCATTGTTCCTGTTCTCAAGAAAGCTAAGGTAACTGAGCTAAACAACTACTGCCCCGTAGCACTCACTTCCGTCATCATGAAGTGCTTTGAGAGACTAGTCAAGGACCATATCACCTCCACCCTACCTGACACCCTAGACCCACTCCAATTTGCTTACCGCCCAAATAGGTCCACAGACGACGCAATCTCAACCACACTGCACACTGCCCTAACCTATCTGGACAAGAGGAATACCTATGTGAGAATGCTGTTCATCGACTACAGCTCGGCATTTAACACCATAGTACCTTCCAAGCTCATCATCAAGCTCGAGACCCTGGGTCTCGACCCCGCCCTGTGCAACTGGGTACTGGACTTCCTGACGGGCCGCCCCCAGGTGGTGAGGGTAGGCAAAAACATCTCCACCCCGCTGATCCTCAACACTGGGGCCCCACAAGGGTGCGTTCTGAGCCCTCTCCTGTACTACCTGTTCATCCACGACTGTGCGGCAACGCACGCCTCCAACTCAATCATCAAGTTTGCGGACGACACAACAGTGGTAGGCTTGATTACCAACAACGAGGAGAGGGCCTACAGGGAGGAGGTGAGTGCCCTCGGAGTGTGGTGTCAGGACAATAACCTCACACTCAACGTCAACAAAACTAAGGAGATGATTGTGGACTTCAGGAAACAGCAGAGGGAACACCCCTATCCACATCGATGGAACAGTAGTGGAGAGGGTCGTAAGTTTTAAGTTCCTCGGCATACACATCACAGACAAACTGAATTGGTCCACTCACACAGACAGCATCGTGAAGAGGCAGCGCCTCTTCAACTTCAGGAGTCTGAAGAAATTCGGCTTGTCACCAAAAGCACTCACAAACTTCTACAGATGCACAATCAAGAGCATCCTGGCGGGCTGTATCACCGCCTGGTACGGCAACTGCTCCGCCCACAACCGTAAGGCTCTCCAGAGGGTAGTGAGGTCTGCACAACGTATCACCGGGGGCAAACTACCTGCCCTCCAGGACACCTACACCACCCGATGTTACAGGAAGGCCACAAAGATCATCAAGGACAACACCCACCCGAGCCACTGCCTGTTCACCCCGGTATCATCCAGAAGGCGAGGTCAGTACAGGTGCATCAAAGCTGGGACCGAGAGACTGAAAAACAGCTTCTATCTCAAGGCCATCAGACTGTTAAACAGCAACCACTAACATTGAGTGGCTGCTGCCAACACACTGAATCAACTCCAGCCACTTCAATAATGGGAATTGATGGGAAAGGATGTAAAATATATCACTAGCCACTTTAAACATTGCTACCTAATATAATGTTTACATACCCTACATTATTCATCTCATATGTATACGTACAGTGCCTCACTGAGCTCGAGCTGTACTGTGCCCTGCGAAAGTATTCGGCCCCCTTGAACTTTGCGACCTTTTGCCACATTTCAGGCTTCAAACATAAAGATATAAAACTGTATTTTTTTGTGAAGAATCAACAACAAGTGGGACACAATCATGAAGTGGAACCACATTTATTGGATATTTCAAACTTTTTTAACAAATAAAAAACTGAAAAATTGGGCGTGCAAAATTATTCAGCCCCTTTACTTTCAGTGCAGCAAACTCTCTCCAGAAGTTCAGTGAGGATCTCTGAATGATCCAATATTGACCTAAATGACTAATGATGATAAATACAATCCACCTGTGTGTAATCAAGTCTCCGTATAAATGCACCTGCACTGTGATAGTCTCAGAGGTCCGTTATAAGCGCAGAGAGCATCATGAAGAACAAGGAACACACCAGGCAGGTCCGAGACACTGTTGTGAAGAAGTTTAAAGCCGGATTTGGATACAAAAAGATTTCCCAAGCTTTAAACATCCCAAGGAGCACTGTGCAAGCGATAATATTGAAATGGAAGGAGTATCAGACCACTGCAAATCTACCAAGACCTGGCCATCCCTCTAAACTTTCAGCTCATACAAGGAGAAGACTGATCAGAGATGCAGCCAAGAGGCCCATGATCACTCTGGATGAACTGCAGATATCTAAAGCTGATGTGGGAGACTCTGTCCATAGGACAACAATCAGTCGTATATTGCACAAATCTGGCCTTTATGGAAGAGTGGCAAGAAGAAAGCCATTTCTTAAAGATATCCATAAAAAGTGTTGTTTAAAGTTTGCCACAAGCCACCTGGGAGAAACACCAAACATGTGGAAGAAGGTGCTCTGGTCAGATGAAACCAAAATTGAACTTTTTGGCAACAATGCAAAACGTTATGTTTGGCGTAAAAGCAACACAGCTCATCTCCCTGAACCCACCATACCCACTGTCAAACATGGTGGTGACAGCATCATGGTTTGGGCCTGCTTTTCTTCAGCAGGGACAGGGAAGATGTTTAAAATTGATGGGAAGATGGATGGAGCCAAATACAGGACCATTCTGGAAGAAAACCTGATGGAGTGTGCAAAAGACCTAAGACTGGGACGGAGATTTGTCTTCCAACAAGACAATGATCCAAAACATAAAGCAAAATCTACAATGGAATGGTTCAAAAATAAACATATCCAGGTGTTAGAATGGCCAAGTCAAAGTCCAGACCTGAATCCAATCGAGAATCTGTGGAAAGAACTGAAAACTGCTGTTCACAAATGCTCTCCATCCAACCTCACTGAGCTCGAGCTGTTTTGCAAGGAGGAATGGGAAAAAAATTCAGTCTCTCGATGTGCAAAACTGATAGAGACATACCCCAAGCGACTTACAGCTGTAATCGCAGCAAAAGGTGGCGCTACAAAGTATTAACTTAAGGGGGCTGAATAATTTTGCCCAATTTTTCAGTTTTTGAAATATCCAATAAATGTTCTTCCAATTCATGATTGTGTTCCACTTGTTGATTCTTCACAAAAAAATACAGTTTTATAGCTTTATGTTTGAAGCCTGAAATGTGGCAAAAGGTCGCAAAGTTCAAGGGGGCCGCATACTTTCGCAAGTCACTGTATATACTGTACTCTATCATCTTCTGCATCCTTATGTAATACATGTATCACTAGCCACTTTAACTATGCCACTTTGTTTACATACTCATCTCAAATGTATATACTGTACTAGATACCATCTACTGTATCTTGCCTATGCTGCTCTGCACCATCACTCATTCATATCTTTATGTACATATTCTTTATCCCCTTACACTGTGTATAAGAAATTAGTTTTGGAATTGTTAGTTAGATTACTTGTTGGTTATTACTGCATTTTCGGAACTGGAAGCACAAGCATTTCGCTAGACTCGCATTAACATCTGCTAACCATGTGTATGTGACAAATAAACTTTGATTTGATTTGATTTGACATTATAAATTGAGTAGGATAACCTTAAAAGGAGCACTTCCTCTCTCAAGATCCACTTTGAAAGTACTTGATTTAAGGGGGCACCAGGATTTGATCCTGAGAAATTATATAATAAATTTTCTGTTGGCGATCTACATAACCTAATCAAGAACACTCTCTCTTTGAAAACATATCCATAAAGTATTTGATTTCAAGTTGACAAAAGGATTTGAACCTGAGACATCTTGACCTGAAGTCTATTGCACTTCCAACTCTGTTATGAACTTTCTGACTGAGAGAAAAACCATCGAATGGGTGACATTTTAGATTAACAAACATAATCTAAAAAGGACTACTCCAACCCTCAAGATACACATTGAAAGAACATGATCCAAGAGGGCAACAGGATTTGAACCTGGGACCTCTTGTTCTGCAGTCAAATGCTCTAACACTGAGCTATACCCCCTCTGCTTGTAACTGTCTAAAGGTGGAAAAATTGACTAATAAGGGACATTTCAGCTGGACATGGACATCACCTAATAAAGTACTCTCTCGCATTGAAAACATAACCATAAAGTATTTGATTTCAAGTTGACAACAGGAATTGAACCTGAGACCTCTTGATCTGAAGTCTATTGCACTTCCACCTCTGGTCGGTACTGTCTGACTGAGAGAACAACCATCGAATGAGAGACATTTTAGATTGTGTAACATAATCTAAAAAGGTCAACTCTTTCCCGCAAGAAACATATTAAAATTATATGATACAAGAAAAACCATCTCATGAGGGACATTATAGATTGAGAAGGATAACCTTAAATGGAGCACTTCCTCTCTCAAGATCCACTTAGAAAGTACTTGATTTAAAGGGGCACCAGGATTTGATCCTGAGAAATTGTATAATAAGGGACATTTTCTGTTGACGATCTTCATAACCTAATCAAGAACACGCTCTCTTTGAAAACATATCCATAAAGTATTTGACTTCAAGTGGACAAAAGGATTTGAACCTGAGACATCTTGACCTGAATTCTATTGCACTTCCACCTCTGTTATGAACTCTCTGACTGAGAGAAAAACCATCGAATGGGGGACATTTTAGATTGAGTAACATAATCTAAAAAGGACTACTCCTACCCTCTAGCTACATATCGAAAGAACATGATCGAAGAGGGCACAAGGATTTGAATCAGGAACCTCTTGATATGCAGTCAAATGCTCTACCACTGAGCTATACCCCCTCTGTTTGAAACTGTCTAAAGGTGGAAAAATGGTCTAATAATGGACTTTTCAACTAGCGATGGACATCACCTCATAAAGTACTCTCTCGCATTGAAAACATACCCATAAAGTATTTGATTTCAAGTTGACAACAGGAATTGAACCTGAGACCTCTTGATCTGAAGTCTATTGCACTTCCACCACTGGTAGGAACTGTCTGACTGAGAGAAAAAACATCAAATGAGGGACATTATAGATTGAGTAGGATAACCTTAAAAGGAGCACTTCCTCTCTCAAGATACACTTAGAAAGTACTTGATATAAGGGGGCACCAGGATTTGATCCTGAGAAATTGTCTAATAAGGGACATTTCAGATGGCGATCGACATAACAGAATCAAGAACAATCCTACCCTGTAGACACACATCGAAAGAACATGATCCAAGAGAGCACAAGGATTTGAACCTGGAACCTCTTGATCTGCAGTCAAATGCTCTACCACTGAGCTATACCCCCTCTGCTTGAAACTGTCTAAAGGTTGAAAAATGATCTAATAAGGGACATTTCAGCTGGTGATCTTCATATCCGGATAAAGTACACTCTCACATTGAAAACATACCCAAAAAGTATTTAATTTCAAGTTGACAAATGGAGTTGAACCTGAGACCTCTTGATTTGAAGTCTATTGCACTTCCACCTCTGGTAGGAACTGTCTGACTGAGAGAACAACCATCTAATGAGGGACATTATAGATTGAGTAGGATAACCTTACAAGGAGCAATTCCTCTCTCAAGATACACTTAGAAAGTACTTGATATAAGGGGGCACCAGGATTTGATCCTGAGAAATTGTCAAATGAGGGAAATTTCAGATGTCGATCTACATAACCTAATCAAGAACACTCTCTCTTTGAAAACATATCCATAAAGTATTTGATTTCAAGTTGACAAAAAGATATGCGCGGCAACGCACGCCTCCAACTCAATCATCAAGTTTGCGGACGACACAACAGTGGTAGGCTTGATTACCAAAGACGACGAGACGGCCTACAGGGAGGAGGTGAGGGCCCTCGGAGTGTGGTGTCAGGACAATAACCTCATACTCAACGTCAACAAAACTAAGGAGATGATTGTGGACTTCAGGAAACAGCAGAGGGAACACCCCCCTATCCACATCAATGGAACAGAAGTGGAGAGGGTCGTAAGTTTTAAGATCCTCGGCATACACATCACAGACAAACTGAATTGGTCCACTCACACAGACAGCATCGTGAAGAAGGCGCTGCAGCGCCTCTTCAACCTCAGGAGGCTGAAGAAATTTGGCTTGTCACCAAACGCACTCACAAACTTCTACAGATGCACTATCGAGAGCATCCTGGCGTGCTGTATCACCACCTGGTACGGCAACTGCTCCGCCCACAACCGTAAGGCTCTCCAGAGGGTAGTGAGGTCTGCACAACGTATCACCGGGGGCAAACTACCTGCCCTCCAGGACACCTACACCACCCGATGTTACAAGAAGGCCACAAAGATCATCAAGGACAACACTCACCCGAGCCACTGCCTGTTCACCCCGCTATCATCCAGAAGGCGAGGTCAGTACAGGTGCATCAAAGCTGGGACCGAGAGACTGAAAAACATCTTCTATCTCAAGGCCATCAGACTGTTAAACAGCAACCACTAACATTGAGTGGCTGCTGCCAACACACTAACTCAACTCCAGCCACTTCAATAATGGGAATTGATGGGAAAGGATGTAAAATATATCACTAGCCACTTTAAACATTGCTACCTAATATAATGTTTACATAACCTACATTATTCATCTCATATGTATACGTATATACTGTACTCGATCATCTACTGCATCCTTATGTAATACATGTATCACTAGCCACTTTAACTATGCCACTTTGTTTACATACTCATCTCATATGTATATACTGTACTCGATACCATCTACTGTATCTTGCCTATGCTGCTCTGCACCATCACTCATTCATATCTTTATGTACATATTCTTTATCCACTTACACTGTGTATACGAAATTAGTTTTGGAATTGTTAGTTAGATTACTTGTTGGTTATTACTGCATTGTCGGAACTGGAAGCACAAGCATTTCGCTACACTCGCATTAACATCTGCTAACCATGTGTATGTGACAAATACAATTTGATTTGATTTGATTATTTTCAATATGTATAAATATAGAGATAGAAATATATGTATGACTCCTGCTCTTTTTGTTTTACCTTTTAATAAAGCACTTAAATGGGGATCCCTCTTAATGGTTCATGAGTAATATGGTATTGTTCGGTATGTTTAACGTTACCTGCCTAAGTACCTTAGATCGCAAGCCCATAATTAGTCAATAGGGCTGACTGGCTAGCTACTAGAACTGTCAACTAGCCAGATAGCCACAAAGCATTGTTAGCTAGCTAATGTAACCATGAAGAATTTACATCTATCTTACATATTATTCATTTTACGTCATTTTTGTCCTGTTTAGCTATCTGGCTAGCTAAATTGTTACGATTCACATATCGAGCTGATAATTGTGAAGTCAAACGTTTGCTTTGTGTATATCTTGAATCGTCTATTGTTGCCATTGTCCTGGCTGGAAGGAGGTTCAGTGAATGGGGTGGTGAAGCGTGAGGTAATACAGTTGTGGGAGTGCGAGTGCTTCTTAAATGTATTACTTTATGCATTCTCCTCACTCGCGTCCACACAAAA
The DNA here is from genome assembly GCF_036934945.1 of Oncorhynchus masou masou. Taxonomy (NCBI): domain Eukaryota; kingdom Metazoa; phylum Chordata; class Actinopteri; order Salmoniformes; family Salmonidae; genus Oncorhynchus; species Oncorhynchus masou. The sequence continues at coordinate 43,587,741 of NC_088220.1, read as the reverse complement.
ACGTACTCAAGAGAACGGAGTGGAGAATACAATCGGAGCATGAGTGTGGAGCATGGTAGTATGTTTGGAAAAACACCCCTAGAGTTTGAGAGCTACAAGCCCCCAATCACCCAGTAATATTTGAACTGTCCCTAAATTATCCCATTAAAACACTACATGGGAAATACGCCATGAACTCACAACAATTGAAAGTGCAGAGTATAAAAGAATACTTAGCCTTATATATTATTAACAGCCTGTTGCAGGATGCGGGCATCGGTCCCACTACCTCTCGCATGCTAAGCGAGTGCTCTTCCATCTGAGCCAATCCCCCTGTGCCTACAACAAGAAGTAGGAAATCTCAATGACCGCACTGCCAAATCCCTCGTAAATAAGAAAGGATACTTTTTTTAAAAGTATGCTTGCTTCAGCTGTCTGAAAGTATTTTTCATGGTAGTTCAGTAAAGGTTGAAGTAGTGACTGCAGTAAACCCAGTGGTGGAAATAGTTGTATTGTTGGGTTCGTGTCCAGAGCTCTTCAAACAATGTGTGCTGATTGAACCAAAATAAATAGTTGGAGGATGTGGGAATCGATCCCGCTACATCTCGCATGCTAAGCAAGCTCTCGACCATTTGAGCTAATCCCCCTGTGCCTCTAAAATGAAGTAGGAAATCTCAATGACCGCCAAATCCCTCGTCAGTAAGAAAGGATACTTTTTTTAAAAGTATGCTTGCTTCAGCTGTCTTAAAGTATTTTTCATAGTAGTTCAGTAAAGGTTGAAGTAGTGACTGCAGTAAGCCCAGTGGTGGAAATAGTTGTATTGTTGGGTTCGTGTCCAGAGCTACTCCAACAATGTGTGCTGATTGAACCAAACAAAATAGTTGGAGTATGCGGACATCGATCCCACTACCTCTCGCATGCTTAGCGAGCACTCTACCATTTGAGCTAATCCCCCTGTGTCTCCAACAAGAAGTAGGACATTTCAATGACCGCACTGCCAAATCCCTTGTCAAAAAGAAAGGATACTTTTGAAAATGTACGCTTGCTTCAGCTGTCGAAAAGTATTTTTCATGGAAGTTCAGTAAAGGTTGATGTATTGACTGCAGTAAACCCAGTGTTGGAAATAGTTGTATTGTTGGGTTCTTGTCCAGAGCTCCTCAAACAATGTGTGCTGATTGAACCAAACTAAATAGTTGGAGGACGCGGGTATCATTCCCACAACCTATCGCATGCTAAGCAAGCGCACTACCATTTGAGCTAATCTCGCTGTGCCTTCAAAAAGAAGTAGGAAATCTCAATGACAGCTCTGCCAAATACCTCGTCAAAAAGAAAGGATACTTTTTAAAACGTATGCTTGCTTCAGCTGTCGAAAAGTATTTTTCATGGTAGTACAGTAAAGGTTGAAGAAGTGACTGCAGTAAAACCAGCAGTGGAAATAGTTGTATTGTTGGGTTCCTGTCCAGAGCTTCAACAACATTGTGTGCTGATTAAACCGAACGAAATAGTTTGAGGTTGCAGGTATCGATTCAGCTACCTCTCGCATGCTAAGCGAGCTCTCGACCATTTGAGCTAATCCCCCTGTACCTCCAAAAAGAAGTAGGAAATCTCAATGACCGCACTGCCAATTAGAAAGGATACTTTTTTTTAAAGTATGCTTGCTTCAGCTGTCTTAAAGTATTTTTCATGGTAGTTCAGTAAAGGTTGAAGTAGTGACTGCAGTAAGCCCAGTGGTGGAAATAGTTGTATTGTTGGGTTCGTGTCCAGAGCTACTCCAAAAATGTGTGCTGATTGAACCAAACAAAATAGTTGGAGTATGCGGACATCGATCCCACTACCTCTAGCATGCTTAGCAAGCACTCTACCATTTGAGCTAATCCCGCTGTGCCTCCAACAAGAAGTAGGAAATCTCAATGACAGCTCTGCCAAATACCTCGTCAAAAAGAAAGGATACTTTTTAAAATGTATGCTTGCTTCAGCTGTCGAAAAGTATTTTTCATGGTAGTTCAGTAAAGGTTGAAGAAGTGACTGCAGTCAACCCAATGGTGGAAATAGTTGTATTCGTGTCCAGAGTTTCAACAACAATGTGTGCTGACTGAACCGAACTAAGTTGTTGGATGATGCGTGTATCGATCCCACTACCTCTCGCATGCTAAGCGAGCGCTCTACCATTTGAGCTAATCCCACTGTGCCAGCAACAGTAAGTAGGAATGCTCAATGACCGCACTGCCAAATCCCTCGTCAGTAAGAAAGGATACTTTTTTTAAAAGTATGCTTGCTTCAGCTGTCTAAAAGTATTTTTCATGGTAGTTCAGTAAAGGTTGAAGTAGTGACTGCAGTAAAAACAGCAGTGAAAATAGTTGTATTGTTGGGTTCCTGTCCAGAGCTTCAACAACATTGTGTGCTGATTAAACCGAATGAAATAGTTTGAGGTTGCAGGTATCGATTCAGCTACCTCTCGCATGCTAAGCGAGCTCTCGACCATTTGAGCTAATCCCCCTGTGCTTCAAAAAAGAAGTAGGAAATCTCAATGACCGCACTGCCAAATCCCTCGTCATTAAGAAAGGATAATTTTTAAAATGTATGCTTGCTTCAGCTGTCTAAAAGTATTTTTCATGGTAGTTCAGTAAAGGTTGAAGTAATGACTGCAGTAAACCCAGTGGTGGAAATAGTTGTGTTGTTGGGTTCGTGTCCAGAGCTACTCCAACAATGTGTGCTGATTGAACCAAACTAAATAGTTGGAGGACGCAGACATTGATCCCGCTAACTCTCGCATGCTAAGCAAGCGCTCTACCATTTGAGCTAATCCCCCTTATTAGACCATTTTTCCACCTATTGACAGTTTCAATAGCGGGGGAATAGCTCAGTGGGAGAGCATTTCAAATCCTGGTGACCCCTTGGATCATGTACTTTTGATGTGAATC